>NC_080071.1:4520941-4820941 GCF_949987535.1 Balaenoptera acutorostrata
TTTGTGATTGTCAATTAAGTTAACAAATTAAATGAGCCTAGAACTATGGTTGTGAAATAATAAATTCTCAGTGAATGATAGTTGCCCTCTCCTGAATATTTTAAGTTGAAAATCCATGGGGAATAATGACGATAATTCACTGCCTGACCTTGAGCAGACAGTACAACTTCCTTGAGCCTTCCTTGCTCTATCTTGAAATGGTCATAATAAAAACATGCTTTGTACTTCATATGATTCTTGTGACGATCAAGTGAGATAAACAGGAAAGCTCTTGAGAATTATAAATCCATATTCAAATGCAGGAGATTAGAAACTGAAATCTCTCTCTATTCTTAGATTTCTAATTCATAGTACTTATCTTTAAAACCGACTGTAAAAATATTTTGGTATGACAGGAAAATAAAATATCATACACGGATTCAAACAAGGAAAATGATTATTTATTATTATTTAAATACCGATATTCAATTATACCCTGCATTCGTCCTTGTAAATGCTAAAGAGCTTCTTTGAAATCGGCTAATGTGAATTTCTACTTAATTATTGTACAGTGTCAAGTGGTACTATTTTATTTATAAAACAGTAGGCATTATTAAAAAAATATGGTTACAGACACATTAAATATATCCTAGAGTACTTTTACAACTATTGTTTACCTATAACTGATCCTCAGATTTCTCAACTGTTTTTGTTCAGGCTATTAACTCCAACTCTGTAATGAAATGGCATCTTAGCTAGCATGATGACCTCAGACCTCAGCACTCCATGTGAATTAAGAAAAAATAATCTAACATGTTTAATATGATATCCTCCTCACCTACAAATTCAATAAGGCTACTAATTGATATTTTCAATAGCCCTTAAAATAGGTCTCATTAAGAGCTTATTTAGCTGCTCAGTTCCTAAATGTTCAAAGGCCATTTAAAAAATTAAGGATCATTTGATTTGGGGTGAAAACATAAATCCAGGGGACAGTGAAAATAGTAATCTCTCCAAATATACCACAATTGTAAAAATATTAATATTCTAAAACTCACTTTAAAAAATTTAGTGTCCAAGGACTTGCCTAAGTACAGCATTTAACACAGCGTCTCATCCATAATCAGCACTCACTAAATATTTGTAACTTATTCTTTGACAGAAAAACTTATTCTTTGACAGAAAATCTCTTAATATATTCTTGTTTTCCTTCTAGGAGTAGCTCTTTAGAATGCAAGTAAAGCACAAGTAGATCAAGCAATTTATACCGGCACATTAATTTATTTCTAGTGAAGTCTTCTTTAATCTTTTGTTAAAAAGTGAAAAACCGCATTTTAATTGCACTAGAGAAATGTGTTTAATGCAGATACAGCACGAAGAGGAACTTCCTCTAATAGTTCAACTCCAAATGCACATGGGGATTGGACATCTGTTATCTTCTGGCTTTTACGGAGCAATTGGGATAGATTTCAGAGCTTTCTGCAGGAAGCCTGCCCAGGAGTGCATGTGCACAACACACGCATTTGGACATGCATGTACGTACTCATGTGTGCACACATACACGTCACACACATATGCACATACGCATTCACAGATTTCTTCTACTAAAGAAGAAATTACCTTAGCTGCTCATGGTAAGATTCCAACAACAAATACAAACTGAGATCTTTACAACCAGGTAGAACCTTGTAAACTATCCCACATGTGTAGTTGCCGAGGGCAGAGGGCTGAATGTAAACAACCTGGTATATTATATAAGCCATCAGAAGTCTATAATAGGTTCAGAAATTCTAAAATTATAGAGATAATAGAGATGTAGATGGAAGAAAACTTTGAGAAGTGGCTAAAGTAGTTTACAGAATCAAAATACAAAAGACTAATGGTTGCACTTATATACCAAGTACCATATTATTCTGTTACTAATAATAAGAGACCCTCCTTTGGAAATATTTCAGTAGCCAAATGCTGGGTGTAGTGAGTGGTACACATCTCTGTGTATTTAATTTCCTCAAACAAACAAACAAATAAACTAGGGAATGGGTATCAGGAGCCACCATTTTACAAATAAGTTGAGGTCTCACAAGATCAGTTAACTTGCCTGAAATCATATTACTAGAAATCATTATTACTAATAAATAAAGGAACAGGACTTTAAACTCATATCTATCTGAACTCCAAATTTTTAGGTCGGAAACTCTTTGGAATGTATGAGGTTTAAAAAAACTGCTATTATTTGAGATAAATGTACCTGATGTGAGGAGAAATTCACCAGCTGTTGATGAAGTATGCACAATTATTTCTTAGTGTGTAGTTATGTTCCTTAAGAAGCCAGGAATTTAGAACTGGGAGGCTGCAAGTGTTATGCACTATAGGAAGGTGAAATGAAAAAATATACTAGTGACTAAAGTTGGATGGAGGGTGATCACACTTATATTTTCTGAAGTTTTCAATAGTTTCAGATAACATTTTTTGAAACTTGAATATTGCATGGATTACCTAATTAATTCTCATACTCTCAACCTTAAATAGGTAACGTTGTTATTCCCTTTTACCAATAAGATCTACTGCCTCCCACCTATATGGCTGTCTGAACTATAATCAGTATCTTTCCTCTATTTTCTGACAGGAGGCATCTACTCTGGGGGGCAATCGAATGATCCCTTATCATAGATATTAGATCTTTTAATACTAAACTTCCTGAAAGAAAGCTGAATGCCAAGATATAAAACCAAATATTCCCAGACTCTAAAAGCTCACAAGGAGAAATAGAAATGAACCTTGCAGGACCAACACTGCTGAGTTAAGAGTAAACACTGCAATGGCAAGCACAGTGCCTAGCACAGAGTAGGTGCTCAATAAACTCAGGTAACAGGACAGGGAATGGAACTTTTCCTTGAACGTGAAATTAGAAACTAAACGTGAAAGCAAATTCTTAAAAGTACAAGAAACGTCTGGGATAGATGTCTAACAGAAGGCATCCTAAGAGGTTTCCAAAAAAACATTGTTTCCCTTGAACACCTTTTCCCCCTTGCCCATACTAGATAGGTCACTAGGTGACAACGGAAATCACTGAAACCATCATGTTGGTGGTTAGAAGTTATTCTCTCTGACTCTGTAGGGGAGAAAAAGGGTGTGTATTCCTCTCTTTCTCTAGACAAGTGTGAGACAGAGAGGCAAGTCAATAGAATCACTTGCAAGATCGAGAACACCTAGAAAGGCAACCTGGCTTCTTATACCCTGACTAAATGCTTGTTGAACTGAAAACCTGCAGTTACACTCTGGGGTTTCTGGCAGAATAGAGTGGAGCACAGTGAGAGAGCTCTTACAGAGCATGAAGTGGTGTCCCCTTGAGTGTGGGAGTCTAGACAAACATAAGAGGCTTGCTGAGGCTTCCGTGGAGTAGTGTGCCTGGGAAAAACGATACGGAGAACCACTCTCCTACATATAATTCTTTATGAAGAATTCTGCCTAGAGTACATAAGGGTCTTCATTAGTTCCTGTGAGTCTTTGTGAAGAGGCTTGGAAGTAAATGGTGTAGACAGAAGCTTTGGAGATGCCATGCAAGGTTGTGAGTATTGGACCATCATGGAACCAAGCAATGTTGTTACTCATCTCTAAAGGAGCCCTCACTGACTTAGAGGACCACATACATCAAAGGCAAAAAAACAAAACAAACAAACAAAAAACGACTCTGATGAGACCATCACGTTGCCAGAGACAACTAGCAGAAGACGAAACTAGGTCAAGACAGAGCAGGACCTTAGAAGATGCCACACCATCCATAGATGGCTAGTCATATAACCCCCCTCTGCCTTCCCACCCATTCTTTGTCCTCCCACCCATTCCCACTCCCCACCCCACAACCAGGAAAGAAAAGGCTGGCAGGAAAGATCCTGCAACAAAACCACAGTCACCTTTACAATGTACTAATGTAGGAGACGAAATAACTTCACAGACTATGCCCATCTTTATGTCAGTTCCCTAAAGCCACATGCCTGTAATATGCTGGGAGAAGGGGAAAGGAATAAGAGGTTTCAATATGATATGAAATAGTAGTTTGGGATAGGGCTAAACTTTAATAATGTAAGGTAACTGAAAAAAAGCATGAAATCTTCCTAGGATGTTAATAAGAGAATATAAAGGCACATTTGACAGAGCACAGTTGAATTCCATGATCATAAAATAACAAAACTGATAAATATCTATAGATATAGATATCTCACTAAGGTGAGACTTCTTAATAAACTGATTACATATTTGAGTAACTGAGTTAACTGTGAATGCACAAACTCATGAATAAGTGAATGACAACATGGAGGAAGGCATCTTTTCTTATATTTCAGGATCTCTATTTTAGAAGTTATTAGGAAGCAACAGTATGCTAGTTATTACAGTTCTGTGAGCCCACTTGCATTAATAAATGCTCCTCTATTCTCTAAACCAGAGTTAATTTAATTTATCCCACATTCCCCAAAGGGTTGGGATCCCCAAAGTGAAATCCTGGCATCAGTGATGTATGAGCATAATTCCTTGCCTTGGCATCTCAACAATAAGGAGAATGATGCTTTCACATGGTAAATGTGATAGAACACATAAAAACAGTTTCAGAAGGCTAAAAACTTCTCTAGCCATGACTTTAAATGCATTTCACTGAATCAGGAGATGTATGAGATGGCATACACACTAGCTATCACCAAGGATAAATTAAAAATCACAAAGTTATGCAATTTTTTAATGTTGCTGCAATCCAGTATCAAAAAAATTTATGAGGGAATAATGTATGTAGGAATCTAATCCACTTTTTTAAGGTATAGAAGACTACATTTCAAACAGGTTAAATGAGATGCCAAGATTCACAATGACTTAATGTAGGGCTTGATCAAGAAGCCAAGCCTCGACAGCAACAGTCAGCTCTACCCACGACCAGAGCCTCCCATCAAGCCTCTTAGATAGCCTCAACCACCAGAGGGCAGACAGCAGAAGCAAGAAAAACTACAATCCTGCAGCCTGTGGACCAAAAACCACAGTTACAGAAAGATAGAGAAGATGAAAAGGCAGAGGGCTATGTACCAGATGAAGGAACAAGAAAAAACCCCAGAAAAACAACTAAATGAAGTGGAGATAGGCAACCTTCCAGAAAAAGAATTCAGAATAATGATAGTGAAGATGATCCAGGACCTCGGAATAAGAATGGAGGCAAAGATTGAGAAGATGCAAGAAATGATTAACAAAGACCTAGAAGAACTAAAGAACAAACAAACAGAGATGACCAATACAATAACTGAAATGAAAACTACACTAGAAGGAATCAATAGCAGAATAACTGAGGCAGAAGAACGGATAAGTGACCTGGAAGACAGAATGGTGGAATTCACTGCTGTGGAACAGACTAAAGAAAAAAGAATGAAAAGAAATGAAGACAGCCTAAGAGACCTCTGGGACAACATTAAACGCAACAATGATCGCATTATAGGGGTCCCAGAAGGAGAAGAGAGAGAGAAAGGACCAGAGAAAATATTTGAAGAGATTATAGTTGAAAACTTCCCTAACAGGGGAAAGGAAATAGCCACCCAAGTCCAGGAAGCGCAGAGAGTCCCATACAGAATAAACCCAAGGAGAAACACGCCGAGACACATAGTAATCAAAGTGGCAAAAATTAAAGACAAAGAAAAATTATTGAAAGCAACCAGGGAAAAACAACAAATAACATACAAGGGAACTCCCATAAGGTTAACAGCTAATTTCTCAGCAGAAACTCTGCAAGCCAGAAGGGAGTGGCATGATATACTTAAAGTGATGAAAGGGAAGAACCTACAACCAAGATTACTCTACCCGGCAAGGATCTCATTTAGATTTGATGGAGAAATCAAAAGCTTTACAGACAAGCAAAAGCTAAGAGAATTCAGCACCACCAAACCAGCTCTACAACAAATGCTAAAGGAACTTCTCTAAGTGGGAAACACAAGAGAAGAAAAGGACCTACAAACACAAACCCAAAACAATTAAGAAAATGGTCATAGGAACATACATATCGATAATTACCTTAAACGTGAATGGATTAAATGCCCCAACCAAAAGACATAGACTGGCTGAATGGATACAAAAACAAGACCCATATATATGCTGTCTACAAGAGACCCACTTTAGACCTAGGGACACATACAGACTGAAAGTGAGGGGATGGAAAAAGATATTCCATGCAAATGGAAATCAAAAGAAAGCTGGAGTCGCTATACTCATATCAGATAAAATCGACTTTAAAATAAAGAATGTTACAAGAGACAAGGAAGGACACTACATAATGATCCAGGGATCAATCCAAGAAGAAGATATAACAATTATAAATATATATGCACCCAACATAGGAGCACCTCAATACATAAGGCAACTGCTAACAGCTATAAAAGAGGAAATCGACAGTAACACAATAATAGTGGGGGACTTTAACACCTCACTTACACCAATGGACAGATCATCCAAAATGAAAATAAATAAGGAAACAGAAGCTTTAAATGACACAATAGACCAGATAGATTTAATTGATATATATAGGACATTCCATCCAAAAACAGCAGATTACACGTTCTTCTCAAGTGCGCACAGAACATTCTCCAGGATAGATCACATCTTGGGTCACAAATCAAGCCTCAGTAAATTTAAGAAAACTGAAATCATATCAAGCATCTTTTCTGACCACAACGCTATGAGATTAGAAATGAATTACAGGGAAAAAAACGTAAAAAACACAAACACATGGAGGCTAAACAATACGTTACTAAATAACCAAGAGATCACTGAAGAAATCAAAGAGGAAATAAAAAAATACCCAGAGACAAATGACAATGAAAACATGACGACCCAAAACCTATGGGATGCAGCGAAAGCAGTTCTAAGAGGGAAGTTTATAGCTATACAAGCCTACCTAAAGAAACAAGAAAAATCTCAAGTAAACAATCTAACCTTACACCTAAAGAAACTAGAGAAAGAAGAACAAACAAAACCCAAAGTTAGCAGAAGGAAAGAAATCATAAAGATCAGAGCAGAAATAAATGAAATAGAAACAAAGAAAACAATAGCAAAGATCAATAAAACTAAAAGTTGGTTCTTTGAGAAGATAAACAAAATTGATAAGCCATTAGCCAGACTCATCAAGAAAAAGAGGGAGAGGACTCAAATCAATAAAATCAGAAATGAAAAAGGAGAAGTTACAACAGACACCGCAGAAATACAAAGCATCCTAAGAGACTACTACCAAGCAACTTTATGCCAATAAAATGGACAACCTGGAAGAAATGGACAAATTCTTAGAAAGGTATAACTGAACCAGGAAGAAACAGAAAATATGAACAGACCAATCACAAGTAATTAAATTGAAACTGTGATTAAAAATCTTCCAACAAACAAAAGTCCAGTACCAGATGGCTTCACAGGTGAATTCTATCAAACATTTAGAGAACAGCTAACACCCATCCTTCTCAAACTCTTCCAAAAAATTGCAGAGGAAGGAACACTCCCAAACTCATTCTATGAGGCCACCATCACCCTGATACCAAAACCAGACAAAGACACTACAAAAAAAGAAAATTACAGACCAATATCACTGATGAATACAGATGCAAAAATCCTCAACAAAATACTAGCAAACAGAATCCAACAACACATTACAAGGATCATACACCACGATCAAGTGGGATTTATCCCAGGGATGCAAGGATTCTTCAATATACACAAATCAATCAATGTGATACACCATATTAACAAATTGAAGAATAAAAACATATGATCATCTCAATAGATGCAGAAAAAGCTTTTGACAAAATTCAACACCCATTTCTGATAAAAACTCTCCAGAAAGTGGGCATAGAGGGAACCTACCTCAACATAATAAAGGCCATATACGACAAACCCACAGCAAACATCATTCTCAATGGTGACAAACTGAAAGCATTTCCTCTAAGATCAAGAACGAGACAAGGATGTCCACTCTCACCACTATTATTCAACATAGTTCTGGAAGTCCTAGCCACGGCAATCAGAGAAGAAAAAGAAATAAAAGGAATACAAATTGGAAAAGAAGAAGTAAAACTGTCACTGTTTGCAGATGACATGATACTATACATAGAGAATCCTAAAACTGCCACCAGAAAACTGCTAGAGCTAATTAATGAATATGGTAAAGTTGCAGGATACAAAATTAATGCACAGAAATCTCTTGCATTCCTATACACTAATGATGAAAAGTCTGAAAGAGAAATTATGGAAACACTCCCATTTACCATTGCAACAAAAAGAATAAAATACCTAGGAATAAACCTACCTAGGGAGACAAAAGACCTGTATGCAGAAAACTATAAGACACTGATGAAAGAAATTAAAGATGATACCAACAGATGGAGAGATATACCATGTTCTTGGATTGGAAGAATCAACATTGTGAAAATGAGTATACTACCCAAAGCAATCTACAGATTCAATGCAATCCCTATCAAATTACCAATGGCATTTTTTACGGAGCTAGAACAAATCATCTTAAAATTTGTATGGAGACACAAAAGACCCCGAATAGCCAAAGCAGTCTTGAGGGAAAAAAATGGAGCTGGAGGAATCAGACTCCCTGACTTCAGACTATACTACAAAGCTACAGTAATCAAGACAATATGGTACTGGCACAAAAACAGAAACATAGATCAATGGAACAAGATCGAAAGCCCAGAGATTAACCCACGCACCTATGGTCAACTAATCTATGACAAAGGAGGCAAAGATATACAATGGAGAAAAGACAGTCTCTTCAATAAGTGGTGCTGGGAAAACTGGACAGCCACATGTAAAAGAATGAAATTAGAATACTCCCTAACACCATGCACAAAAATAAACTCAAAATGGATTAGAGACCTAAATATAAGACTGGACACTATAAAACTCTTAGAGGAAAACATAGGAAGAACACTCTTTGACATAAATCACAGCAAGATCTTTTTCGATCCACCTCCTAGAGTAATGGAAATAAAAACAAAAATAAACAAGTGGGACCTAATGAAACTTCAAAGCTTTTGCACAGCAAAGGAAACCATAAACAAGACGAAAAGACAACCCTCAGAATGGGAGAAAATATTTGCAAATGAATCAACGGACAAAGGATTAATCTCCAAAATATATAAACAGCTCATTCAGCTCAATATCAAAGAAACAAACACCCCAATCCAAAAATGGGCAGAAGACCTAAATAGACATTTCTCCAAAGAAGACATACAGACGGCCACGAAGCACATGAAAAGATGCTCAACATCACTAATTATTAGAGAAATGCAAATCAAAACTACAATGAGGTATCACCTCACTCCTGTTAGAATGGGCATCATCAGAAAATCTACAAACAACAAATGCTGGAGAGGGTGTGGAGAAAAGGGAACCCTCTTGCACTGTTGGTGGGAATGTAAATTGATACAGCCACTATGGAGAACAATATGGAGGTTCCTTAAAAAACTAAAAATAGAATTACCATATGACCCAGCAATCCCACTACTGGGCATATACCCAGAGAAAACCGTAATTCAAAAAGACACGTGCACCCGAATGTTCATTGCAGCACTATTTACAATAGCCAGGTCATGGAAGCAACCTAAATGCCCATCAACAGACGAATGGATAAAGAAGATGTGGTACATATATACGATGGAATATTATTCAGCCATAAAAAGGAACGAAATTGAGTCATTTGTTGAGAAGTGGATGGATCTAGAGACTGTCATACAGAGTGAAGTAAGTCAGAAAGAGAAAAACAAATATCGTATGTTAATGCATGTATGTGGAACATAGAAAAATGGTACAGATGAGCCAGTTTGCAGGGCAGAAGTTGAGACACAGATGTAGAGAATGGACATATGGACACCAAGGGGGGAAAACTGCGATGAGGTGGGGATGGTGATGTGCTGAATTGGGCGATTGGGATTGACATGTATACACTGATGTGTATAAAACTGATGCCTAATAAGAACCTGCAGTATAAAAAAACAAACAAAACAACTAATACTAAACTTTCATTGGGTTATTTGTATGGAAATATGTTAATATAAATGTTTCAGACATTACATGAAATTTCTAAAAATCTTATATTTGCATTTGTATGGAAATATGTATGGAAATATGTTAATATAAATGTTTCAGACATTACATGAAATTTCTAAAAATCTTATATTTGTATTTGTATGGAAATATGTATGGAAATATGTTAATATAAATGTTTCAGACATTACATGAAATTTCTAAAAATCTTGTATTTGTATGGAAATATGTATGGAAATATGTTAATATAAATGTTTCAGACATTACATGAAATTTCTAAAAATCTTATATTTGTATTTGTATGGAAATATGTATGGAAATATGTTAATATAAATGTTTCAGACATTACATGAAATTTCTAAAAATCTTATATTTGTATTTGTATGGAAATATGTATGGAAATATGTTAATATAAATGTTTCAGACATTACAGGAAACGTCTAAAAATCTTATATGTTCTGGTATAATGTTATAAGTAATAATCCTAGTTATTACTTTAAAATGTATATCTCAGAAATAACTAATTTTCTTGTCAACTGCATTATTATGAACTTTCATCAAATCTTTAACCATGGTCATTTTTAAGTCTTTTGTCATTTACAGACAGTTCTGGGTGTACTCTGATGATTTTGCAAATATGTTCCTATAAAAGAGTTTCATCTTCAAGAAATTCATGGAAAAGACTCTGACAAGTACAGGTTTCTGGTAACTGACTGTACTGCTGAACTGAATGAATAAGCATTTTCAGAACTCTAATGAAAAACTGATGAACTCATAAAAGTGCTAACAAAAGATCAAGATGAAAAAAAAGAAATTAATTACATGGGACTGAGTGAACTGATGAGGATGAGTATAATTTTTGTGACTTTCTGTCTGAATTAAAAAAAAAAAAATCCCACAAGGACTCAGAGGCAAAGAATATACAAATCAATTTTCACTGCAAAGTAAAGGAGCTGTTACAGTGGAGGATTACTGGACTGAATGTCAATATTATGACATAGTATAAGTGTGTTTCATGTTTGGTAATTGCAATCATTGTTGCTTTTGTTGTGGTCATCCATGTACAATGCTTGGTGTCAGTCTATCTCTTGTAAAAATAAAATACAGTGTGTGTGTGTGTGGAACAAAAAAAAAAAAAAAAAATGCCTGTAAAAGTGTGTTTAGTTTAGGATAGTTTTGGCTCTGAGAGATGAAAACAAAAACAAAATGACATTGGCTTAAAGAAGACAGAAAAGAGTATCAGGGAACAAAGCTCTTTCTCTCCTGTTGCTTCAACATTTTAGCCTCCATTCTCATGCTGTAGTTATCAGACATGTATTCCAGCCAGCAGAAAGGAAAAAAAAGGAAAAAGAAAAAAGTGTATTTCTTCCTTTAAATACTTCTCAAAAGTTAAATGTACCATTCCCCTTCCATCCTATTGGCCAGACTTATTCACACGGTCACACCAACCTATGTTGCCAGGGAGGCTGGGAAATATAATCTCTATGATGGTATGCCCAGCTAAGTCAGGTTCTATTTTAGAGGAAAAGGAAAATGGATTTCGGAGGACAGCTGGTAGTCTGCCACAAGTATAAATAAAAACATAGTTTGGAGTATAATTAGCCACTTCTCTTTTTTTGTGTATTGCTTCTTTTTCAGAAGTTATATTGTATTCTGGGCAATATAGTATTCGAAAATTTACCCGCTTTTTTGCTGTTTTTAAACGAATGCTTCAGAAAAAGTTTTGATCATGTTAATCTCCTCATCAGAAAGTTTTCATTGCCCTTGAAAATAAAAACTAGGACTTCGCTGGTGGTGCAATGGTTAAGAATCCGCCTGCCAATGCAGGGGACACGGGTTCCAGCCCTCCTGTGCTCCGCAACAAGAGAAGCCACCGCACTGAGAAGCCCGCGCCCCACAATGAAGAGTAGCCCTGCTCGCCGCAACTACAGAAAGCCCGCACGCAGCAACGAGCACCCAATGCAACCAAATAAATAAATAAATAAATACATTTATTAAAGAAAAAGAATGAAAACTAAAAAAAAAAAAAAAAAAAGAAAGTGGGCATAGAGGGAACCTACCTCAACATAATAAAGGCCATATACGACAAACCCACAGCAAACATCATTCTCAATGGTGACAAACTGAAAGCATTTCCTCTAAGATCAAGAACGAGACAAGGATGTCCACTCTCACCACTATTATTCAACATAGTTCTGGAAGTCCTAGCCACGGCAATCAGAGAAGAAAAAGAAATAAAAGGAATACAAATTGGAAAAGAAGAAGTAAAACTGTCACTGTTTGCGGATGACATGATACTATACATAGAGAATCCTAAAACTGCCACCAGAAAACTGCTAGAGCTAATTAATGAATATGGTAAAGTTGCAGGATACAAAATTAATGCACAGAAATCTCTTGCATTCCTATACACTAATGATGAAAAGTCTGAAAGAGAAATTATGGAAACACTCCCATTTACCATTGCAACAAAAAGAATAAAATACCTAGGAATAAACCTACCTAGGGAGACAAAAGACCTGTATGCAGAAAACTATAAGACACTGATGAAAGAAATTAAAGATGATACCAACAGATGGAGAGATATACCATGTTCTTGGATTGGAAGAATCAACATTGTGAAAATGAGTATACTACCCAAAGCAATCTACAGATTCAATGCAATCCCTATCAAATTACCAATGGCATTTTTTACGGAGCTAGAACAAATCATCTTAAAATTTGTATGGAGACACAAAAGACCCCGAATAGCCAAAGCAGTCTTGAGGGAAAAAAATGGAGCTGGAGGAATCAGACTCCCTGACTTCAGACTATACTACAAAGCTACAGTAATCAAGACAATATGGTACTGGCACAAAAACAGAAACATAGATCAATGGAACAAGATAGAAAGCCCAGAGATTAACCCACGCACCTATGGTCAACTAATCTATGACAAAGGAGGCAAAGATACACAGTGGAGAAAAGACAGTCTCTTCAAGAAGTGGTGCTGGGAAAACTGGACAGCTACATGTAAAAGAATGAAATTAGAATACTCCCTAACACCATACACAAAAATAAACTCAAAATGGATTAGAGACCTAAATATAAGACTGGACACTATAAAACTCTTAGAGGAAAACATAGGAAGAACACTCTTTGACATAAATCACAGCAAGATCTTTTTTGATCCACCTCCTAGAGTAATGGAAATAAAAACAAAAATAAACAAGTGGGACCTAATGAAACTTCAAAGCTTTTGCACAGCAAAGGAAACCATAAACAAGACGAAAAGACAACCCTCAGAATGGGAGAAAATATTTGCAAATGAATCAACGGACAAAGGATTAATCTCCAAAATATATAAACAGCTCATTCAGCTCAATATTAAAGAAACAAACACCCCAATCCAAAAATGGGCAGAAGACCTAAATAGACATTTCTCCAAAGAAGACATACAGACAGCCATGAAGCACATGAAAAGATGCTCAACATCACTAATTATTAGAGAAATGCAAATCAAAACTACAATGAGGTATCACCTCACTCCTGTTAGAATGGGCATCATCAGAAAATCTACAAACAACAAATGCTGGAGAGGGTGTGGAGAAAAGGGAACCCTCTTGCACTGTTGGTGGGAATATAAATTGATACAGCCACTATGGAGAACAATATGGAGGTTCCTTAAAAAACTAAAAATAGAATTACCATATGACCCAGCAATCCCACTACTGGGCATATACCCAGAGAAAACCGTAATTCAAAAAGACACATGCACCCGAATGTTCATTGCAGCACTATTTACAATAGCCAGGTCATGGAAGCAACCTAAATGCCTATCAACAGACGAATGGATAAAGAAGATGTGGTACATATATACAATGGAATATTACTCAGCCATAAAAAGGAACGAAATTGAGTCATTTGTTGAGAAGTGGATGGATCTAGAGACTGTCATACAGAGTGAAGTAAGTCAGAAAGAGAAAAACAAATATCATATATTAATGCATGTATGTGGAAGTTAGAAAAATGGTACAGATGAGCCAGTTTGCAGGGCAGAAGTTGAGACACAGATGTAGAGAATGGACATATGGACACCAAGGGGGGAAAACTGCGGTGGGGTGGGGATGGTGGTGTGCTGAATTGGGCGATTGGGATTGACATTTATACACTGATGTGTATAAAATTGATGCCTAATAAGAACCTGCAGTATAAAAAAACAAACAAAACAACTAATACTAAACTTTCATTGGGTTATTTGTATGGAAATATGTTAATATAAATGTTTCAGACATTACATGAAATTTCTAAAAATCTTAAAAAAAAAAAAAAAAAAGAAGCCAAGCCTCTTTACCCCCAAGCATGTCTCTATTCTTCTCCCTTGGTCACCTCAGTGGTAGTAGAGCTTCATGAATTTGTCAAAGTAGGATATATATTATTAGTTGGCCTATAAATTTCATATAGCTATGATCATGGCCATAAAGCAACAGAGGAGATACATTTCTAAAATAAACTTTATCCAGACTCTGGAGTTTATACCACACAGATCATACCATGAGCCTGATACTGAAAGGTTTGCTGGAAATCAACCTTCATTTGCACAATCACCACTATCACTGAGAAACAGAGCAAACTAGGGAGTAAAGGGATTATCTCAGCTAAAAAAACCACTGTCCTCATATCTCTCTTGCCACCATAATAGTAATGGGATGAGCTCTGAAATCCTAGAATTCTCAGCTTCTCTCTGTTGCCCATAATTGTTGCAAATATGGCCAAATGCGATGAATTATGTGTGGTTGGTACATATTCATCGGAAAAGCATGAAAAAAGGCAAACCATCTCAGGTCCAAAAGTCCAGGAAAACGGAAGGGAATGCACGAGCATAATACAAAACGTCAGTTAATCCAAGAATGCTTTAACAATGTTAGGTCATAAATGAGTTCTACCAAGTTGATATAAAACTTAGGTTTTTGAATACCAGAGCCATTTAAATGGTTACAGCTACCCAGTTCAGCTCTTTTTCAAGATTATTTGAAAATCATGATGACGATAAAAAACCTTTTTCTATGTACTGGTAGATATATCCAAAGGTGGAGTGTTTTTCTTCTTAATTATCAGCAGAAATTTTGAATGCCAACCATATTTTGATATATTATTGCTAATTTTATGATGATATTATCATGCTTATGATAGATTATGATCACATCTTATGAAACAGCAAACTAAAGGCAATGCTATTTCTACCATTTTAATTTATTGCAATATTTATTAAAAACACATTTTAAAAACATTTTTTAACCTTGCTTTTTAATGATCTATGCTGAAGTAAATGTCAGCAGTCTCTGGTATTTGAGAGGCTGCCTCATCCCTGTCATGCAGAAAATGCGACTCTAAATATCTTTTTAAAGGCTTATATTGCATTATGCACTAATCTGCAAGTTATATGACTTGAACATTTCAAAGCAACTTGAATTCTCTGAAAATTGTCTAAAGAGTAGAGTCGCAATCTAACAGCAACAAAAAACGAGGCCTCTTTTTCTTTACAATAAACATTAAAGTAAAGGTAATGAACATAGTTGGTTTGCTGTCAATAAGAGGGAAATTATTTAAAGGACTTGTTTTATGCAATGTCACTTCTTGGCTGCTCATTCAGTGTGGTTCATCAGATAGGCTTGTCTCACTTGTGGCAGTAACAGAATTCAATCTTGGCTTCATTCACAAGTCGACTAATTAAATTGGGATAAAAGTGTGCTCACAGAGGCTGGGCCATCGCACACGCATACACTCTCTCTCTTTGAAAGTTCAGCAGCTGATTGAAAAGAAGGAGTAAAAATTTTCCTTAAATGTGTACTTCTGCACCAGTAACTATGTCCTCTTTGCCAAGAGACAACATTTTTAAGGCAGTAAGTCTATTCAATTCTTGACAATACAGTTGTGAAGGAAAGAGAACTGAATTGGAAGCTTTCCTTTAGAGGAAACCCCCTTTTTTTTTTTTAAAATATATTTACCAATAGAAATGGTCTAAATAAGTGATATATAATAGATGTGTTATAAAACACTATTTTTAAACTGCACAAAATTGCTATTGGTTTCTCTTTTTTCACTTGCAGCAAAATCTTTTTTCAAAGGGGTATTTTGATAAGCAAATCATTTTGTAGCAGCTACATTCAGCATTGACATAGAGGCTGTCAATTCCACTGAGAAAGATTCCTTCATTCTTTTCGTTGTCAGCATAACATTTATTTTCCCCTTAGTTTCTTGCAATAGTTTAAGGATTGTAATGCTTCATGCACTGTTTAAGATTAGTTGACAGCAATCGTTTGTTCTGGAATGTTAGAAGTATTAGCTCCTAAACTGGTTCTTAACTGGTTAGCTTGTTAACTGGTGTGCCTTAGTCATGACAAAACTTTTATAAAAAATAATGCAGCAAAAAGTTCAATTAACTAATAATTAAGTCCTTTGCATCTTCAGAATCTGTTAGGAAGCAATAAATGTCAGTTTTTAAAGGGGCTCATTATAGCAAATGGCCTCTCAATTTGCTATGGTCTTCTAGAAAAGCCGAGAGAGACAGACAGAGAGACAGGCAGGCAGGCAGACAGACACCTGTTTGAGAAAAGAGATACAACTAAGAACAAGATATGCTTACAAAATGTAATGTAAACATTTTAGAAAGACTCTGGGGTATGTCGACCAAACACTATTAACACTGGTGACTTGTAGAACTGTCAATATAAGAAAGAGGGTGACCTAGCTTTGTCATTTTACTTCTACAATAGCAACAAGTTTTAAAAATTACTTCATTTCAGTAGAATTATTTAAAATGAAACGCATGGTATAATCTAATTTATTATGTCTCCTTCTAGCTGCTGCATTCAGCCTATGGATAAGGTTTATTTGGTTCACAGTTATTTTTAATTGGTTTTTTTTGTTGTTGTTTTTAAAAAATTTTTTAAATTTATTTTTCATTTTTGGCTGTCTTGGGTCTTCTTTGCTGTGCGCAGGCTTTCTCTAGTTGTGGCGAGCGGGGGCTACTCTTCGTTGTGGTGCGTGGGCTTCTCATTGCAGTGGCTTCTCTTGTTGCAGAGCACAAGCTCTAGGCGTGCAGGCTTCAGTAGTTGTGGCACGTGGGCTCAGTAGTTGTGGCTCGTGGGCTCTAGAGCGCAGGCTCAGTAGTTGTGGCACACGGGCTTCGTTGCTCCGCGGCATGTGGGATCTTCCCAGACCAGGGCTTGAACCCGTGTCCTCTGCATTGGCAGGAGGATTCTTAACCACTGCGCCACCAGGGAAGCCCTTTTAATTGGTTTTTAAAATTTAAAAATTAAGCAACACTATAAAAATCCAGATTTATGTTTTGTCCTTAAAACTTCTGGAAACCAAGGACCTGAATTATTTACAAAACAATAATCAGCTGTACTCGAGCTGCTGTTTATCTCACTTTGGATGAGAATGGCGCTATCCAGTTTGGGCACACTCCTCCCTCTTTGGATTTTCTTATGGCTAATTTACTTCACTCATTAACAGTATCTGCTTACTTCTAGTAGGATACTGAATTTATGATCTTTCTATTAGCACTAAAAGGTATGATTAAGATACCAATTTATGGAATGAAGCCACGAATTTGAATCTCTCTAAACCTCAGTTTCCTTATCTGTAAAGTGGAGATATAGTAATAGCAGTACCTCACAAGGATATTATGATGAATAAATAAGAAATGAATAAAATGGCATAACATGGTGCCTGGATTGTAATAATATTCAATAAGTAATCTATTAATAGTGTTAACAATCATAGCAGAATGTCTGTCATATCGGAATTGTTCACACAGCTGAGGATAAGCATTAGTTTTTGTAGATAACTTACATCCCTGTGGCTCTTCATAATGTGGGGAGAAACTAACAGACCTCTTCAGATTATCTGCATTTCATACACCCAGATAATGTCTGATTTCAATCAATTTAGGTATATGAGTTTTTGATGCTTTGGAGAAGATATGTATCACTTAAATATAATTTTTTTAATTTCTAAACTTTTTTTCTAATAATTCAACTACTTTTAAATCTTTGTGCTATATTTACATTTGTTGTTGTTTTCCAGCTCTTGCTTAACTTTTTAAGAAATTATTTTTAGGATCTGTAGCTCAAAATAATAGAGCATTTACACTTAGTCCAGAGACCCTTAGTTGTGTTACTATTATAAGACAAAAAAGGAAGGAAGGAATTTATGTATTTATTTATTTATTTATTTTATTCTTCCTCATAGTATTTATTTATTTATTTTTTTATTGAAGTATAGTTGATTTACAATGTTGTGTTCTTTATAGTATTTATAATAAAAATTAAAGGATAGGTGAAATAGCAACAGTTTCTCTTTATACCTTGGAAGACTTAGTAGATGATAATATATCATTGAAAACTTTTTTCATGTGGTGTTTCAAATTATGGGGATAAAAACATACTCTGTAGTTATTATTTCTAGGGTGATTTTATGCTTTATATAATTTTTATCATAGAACATTTAACTATCCATGTTTGAAAGACAATTTTTTAAAAACTATAACTTTGAAAGATTTAAGCTTCATTTGATTATAGAAATCATTAGATTTGCATGACTTTTTATATAAAAAGATTCATTTTATATGATTTTATTGAAATTATTTATTGAAAGAAGATATTGGTGGAAATTGTATAACTTTTACTTATGCTCATAACTGATTATGATGATATTCCAACTCTATTAAACAAATTCTTACCATTAGAATAGTAAAACATTATTATTTTCTCTACAATGCATAACTAAGTGAAGTTTGCTTTTTAGAACTGGTAAATCACACGTTTTAAATACACAGTTGGAAGAAAAGTACAGTGCTACTGAGTACTCATTATATCAGCTTGAAAAGTGACAAATGTTCATTTTATTTTATTTAAACAGAAAATAATCAATTAAAATATTATCAGGGGGTACTGGATTTTCTGACTATCCCTCAGCAAGATAACATTGACACTTAAGTAAACACTGAAAAAGGAATTGCAATTTACTTTCCTCCCATGGAATCCGTGTCACTGAATGCCTCCTTTAGAATTTCTAGTATCAGAACTATAGATACTGGGCGGGGGGCGGGGGGGGGTGGGGGGGGAAGGGCTAATAACTAGGAAAAGGCATTAAATAAGTTACAGATTGAGGTACAAGGTGGAATTTTAATATTTTAATATCAAAGATATTTGAATCATCCAGATAAAAAGATGTTTATAAGTGATAAACTTAGGTCAGCCTTCAGACTTTTTGCATGACTATATACTAGAGCACTAACAAGTTTGAAGTTAGTTATTTTCTGGATCAAGAATGCTACAACCTGACCAGATGTTCTTCATGTGTAAAGGTATCAGAAGTAATGATCAGATACAGAAAGATTTTAAAAGCATGCTACCTACCACATACAACTGTTGAAAAAAATATCATTGAAAAGCTATACCACTATAACAAGAGATCAATCAAATTTAAGAGTTCTGGAAAAGTTGTTAAATAAAAATAGGAAAATATTAAAGAGTGAAATAAATCTAAACAACAGTAATGGAACAGGGCTTCCCCCCACCACCACCCGCCAGTACAAAACCGAGCAGTTAATGATCAGAAAAATAGAGTCACAGGCTCAGTGTCTGATGCACATTCCTGAGTTGTTTTACAGATAATGTAACTGACGCCAGGGGGCTGCGGGGGGAAGCTAACTGCATGATGACCAGACTGTAGCCCTGACATAAGTTGCTCCATCTTGAGCAGTACTGGATCTATGCCTAGCACAATTCTAAGAACTGGCCTCAAGAGAATGGATTAATGTTATTGCTCATAATAATCTATATCTTTGTGGGCATCAAAATAATTGTAGCTTGCTCTGCCATATATGTAAGTGGGCAACTAAAACTGTCAGCAAAGAGATGCTACAGACCCATGTTGACATCTTCCACTCTGAGAATATGGTACCCTATGTCAGCAGGAAGCAGTTACAGAAGATGGACCTTCGCTCCTAATCCCATAGAAATGGAATGATGTCTGACAGTGGGGATTTGTAAGCATCTCCTTTGCTCCTTCTCTGTTTGATCATCCTGTTTACTTTAGACCTTTTTCATCATAAAGATGAGATCATTAGGTAACAGTTAACTTAGTTCCTGATTTCTACTTTACTAAATATACATAATACCTTACCTAACCTGTTGATTCCTTTCCTAGATGAGGAGTAAGCATGAAGAATTAAGTAAAGAATGACTGACCTTCTACCCCTAGCTTCCCCTTAGTAAATGTGTAAGTGGACCTTGTGAGCACAGGCAAACCACATGGGCAAGAGAACATCCAATCACAGACAGACCATGTGAGCAAGACAGCATCTGAAGAAAGATCAGGAGAAGTCAGCAGGTCTGCATGCAGTGGAAAGATAACAAAGAATCTGACCTCCTGCCTTAATGATTAACTGAGATTGTTTCCCCTTTTTCCTTTTAAAAACTGTCATAGCTGAGCAGAACCTTTGGAGGTGGTCTCTGGACATAAGTCCACCATCTCCCCAGATTGCCGGCTTTTCTGAATAAGCACCCTTCTTCTCTACCGAAGCTTGCCCCTTAATTTATTGGCTGTTGAGCGGCAAGCAGCCAAACCTGCATTCGGTTACAGTAATAAGTCTAATATCTAAACAGTAAATTCTTCATTTTATATTTTTGATTTTAATAATAAGAAATTTAAAATTTAATTATTTGAAAAATGTAAACTATCAAATGAAAAAATAGAAAACATACTTCTGTAAACACTGAAAAACTAAATAAAACAGGGCTCCTATAATAACAGATAAAAGACAACAGAAAGTGTTAAAAACAGCAAACAAACAAAAAACCTAAAAGCATAAAAGATGACATAAGTAAGAACATTTCAAAAAGCTTCTAAAGGAAAGCAAAATCTCACAGATAACTTTATAATTTTACATGTGATGAACTCAAAATATAAAGACACATGAAGATTAAAAAAATTTTTTTTAAATGAACAAGATTTACAAAATAGAGAAAATAGGTATAGTTGAGCTACTTTGGGCAAAGCAGATTTAAATGTCAAAAACAAATTTAAAAGGGTGAAGTAGATTCCTTTTTTAAAGAAAATAAATGCAGAAAAATAAACTTTTCCTTCTTTTCTGCATTTCTCCACCCTTTTCCAGTCTTTCAAAGAAGTCCCAAGGAATGAAGGAAAAAAATCAGATAGTTACAGTAGGAATGCAAAGAGTAAGAAAAGGTTAATCTACAGTTATTTGACTTCCAAACAGGAATTAATTAAAAATTCCTGGAGAGGGTTCAAAAGGAAGACTCAAACATACCATAACAAAGAACTTGAAAGACTAGAGGGAAAGAAGGAAGACCCTGCAACACTGCCTCTTGGAGAAGAGATGAGTCACTTGGTTGGGGGAAGGGAGAGAAAGGGTCTAAAACTTTGCATAAAAGGCCTGAGGAAAAAGATAAAATATCAGAACTGGTTGGGAACTGGGGTATCAGGAAGGGAGGAAAGAGAAGATTTTGTCTAGAGAAAGCTAACAGGTAGTCAAAGAAAGGAGGTAAGGAGGCTAACCAGAGCCTACCCTTCCCTTGCCTTGAAAGGGAGCATTTGGGGTCACATTAAAAATACAAATAAACCTTGTCAGCTTTGGTAGTGCCTGAGGGTCTTCATCACCAGCATATTGCTCAAGACTTAACCAAGCAGGATGATTAAAGGTACCCTGAATGGGAATCCAAATAGTCCACAGAAGCCTAAACTGAAAGAAGGGCTATGATGGTGACATGGAAGGGGAAGCTCCAGAGAGAAACTGCAGAGTGGGGGAAACTACCTGCATAAATATATTATATCCTTGAAACTTTCTGAACAAAACAGCATGTTTATATCACACAGCAAAGACATAAAACAACAAAATGATAGACAAACAAGGTGAAATTACAAAAATCTGTCTTTAACTGAACACATATACCAAATAAACAAGAGTATAGTGACATAGGGATTTAGTTTGGATTTGTCTACACATAAAACCATATGATATATATTACATTTTTAATTTTTAAAAATTTTAAGTAACACTGGAATATTCACTGAAATAATATTTTATTAAGCCATAAATAATACTCAATAAATTCTCACAAAACTAATGTTGGGAAGGAAAAACGTTTCCTCCATCCTTTTAGGTTTACTTCCTCTGGGAGCTTTTAAATTAAACTAACAAATGACAGATTAAAAAGAGAAAATAAAAGTTTATTAATGTTCATATGGGAGTTCACAAAAGAAGTAGCCCATTAAATGGCTAAAGTTAGGGGCTGATATACCTAATTTAATTAGGAAAAGGAAGGGAGGAGAAAAGGCTCTTACTGATAGGGATAGAGTAGCATAATCAAATAGTTCAGAAATCCCACTAGGGGATTGTAGATAGAGAGGGAATTTTAGGGGGCTTTGGGAGTCTGCAGTAAGTTAATCATCCCTCAAGAAAGCAATGGGAAAATCCTGAAACAATGTGGGCTTGCTTGACTCATGAAGCAAAGCAAGTTGCTCAGCATCAAAGCCAGACAGGCTTGCCTAACAACAAAACCAAGCTAACTTGTTTAGCAACAAAACCAGGCAATGGAGGCATGAGTCATGACTCAAGACAGTAAAAACAATAGTAGAAAAATAAGGCCTAAATCCAGCCTAGTGATGTCAACAAATTAATGACCTTAGGACATGCTCTCTGCACACACACAAAAACAATAATTTAGGAAAAGGTGACATTTCAAAGTGAAAGACCCTCATTATATTGAGACTTGAAATAATTTTTCCATAGCACCATGACAGTCCCAGATGAACCATATAGGGTCAAAAACCTCCCCCGACCAACAGGTAGGAGGAGTTAATGATGGATGACTTGAAGAATGAGGAAGAAGGTAGTCTTTTTCCCCCTCCCCTCTTTTCCTTTGATTATAAAAACGTAATTCACTAAGTACTCAGGACAGCGCAATGCTCACTTCCCTGCCTGCTTGTAAGCCTGACAAGCGTCCTATTCTAATAAATCACTTCTTATCTATCACTTTGCCTCTTGCTGAATTCTTTCTGCACTGAGACATAAAGAACTGGAGCCTCCCAGAGCCCCCCGAAATGCCACCTAGCAGTTTCATTATGGGTTTCCTTAAGAAAGAAAATAGGTTTCTTGGAGAACAAGTATGAGATGAGAAAATTTGAGATAATGTTCATTTTTGCAGGTGGTCTTCCCCGAGAGAGAATCATGATAGCTTCACTCTTGGTCTCCCTGGGAGTGCAGTCACCCCATAGAGAGGATTTATGGCAGCGTCATTTCCCAGAAGTTTCTGCATCTAGTCAGATAAGGGAAGTTTGAGAACACTTCTTTCTGCAACTGTTGAATCTTAAATGTTTGCAATTTAAAATAATCTTCATACCAAATCTGGGGTTCCAAGTGAGCAAACACACTAAATGTACAGCCCCATTTAGAGATTTTTTCATACAAAATAAGTAGTCTGTTGAGTCAAAGATAGGCATCTTCACTTAAGAGAATGGAATAGTCAAGGAGAAAGGTCAGCCAATCATCCAGTGAAATAAGCTGAATTCATCATAGTGATCACTGGGTAACAGATACCACAGCCAAAAAACCTTTATATTCCAGAGACCTTATTGTCTGACCATAATGCAATAAAACTAAAATTAAAGTAATATATTAAATATCTAAAAAGTTTAAAAAAAATTGTGAAAAAATGAAAAGGTAAATAAATTGAAATAAAAGCATGTAACAAAGATGACAGAGTAAATATATTTAATGTATACTGAGCTTATATAAATTAGTAAGAATAATTCTAAAACCACAATAGAAAAACAAAGGCAAGCAGGAAAACAAATGCAAACGACAAACAGGTACCGTCAGTCCTCCTTATTCGCGGATTCTGTATTTGTGAATTCACCTACTTGCTAAAATTTATTTGTAATCCCAAATCAATACTCTTAGTATTTTTTGTGGTCATTCATGGACATGATCAGAGCAGCAAAAAAATTGAGTTGCCTGACGTGCACCTTCCCAGCTGAGGTCAAACAAGGCAATGCTCTGCCTTTTTGTTTCCACTTTCATACTGTATACAAATTTCCTTTTCCTGGTCTTTTTAGTACTACATTTTTCTCATTTTTGTGCTTTCTGTTGGTGATTTGGCTGTTTTAAATGGCTCCCATGTGTCTTGCTGAAGTGCTGTCTCATATTCCTAAGCTCAAGAACACTGCAATGTGCCTTATGGAAAAAATATGTGTGTTAAGTAAACTTCATTCAGGCATGAGTTACAGCACAACTGGCCATGAGTGCAATGTTAATGAGTCAACAATTTATATTTAATAAGGTGTCTTTAAACAGAAGCACACATAAAATAGTTTATGTATTGATCTGTTGATGAAAATATTGTGACCAGAGGCCCTCAAGAGCACAACCCTGGAATTCCCCAGAAGCAATGGTTCAATACTGGTTAATTCAGTGTTCACTGCAACTTTACAGAATATAACTATAATAAGTAATGAAAATCTACTATATTTGAAAAATTAAAACTCTGATTAATAATCGGGGAAAGCCAAATTAAATAATATTAAGCTGCATTATTTTAACCTATCAGATTTGGAAATTTTCTTTTTTTTTAGGAAAGAAAAAAAGTGCATCAGTGTTGAGCAGAGCATTGTTAAATCAAGTCTGCAACAGAAATATAGACTAGCACAAACCTTTTGAAAAAGTAAATTGACAATATGCATAAACAGCCTTACACTTGTTCATAACTTTGGACTCTGTAAAGTTTTTAGGAATTGGTACTGGTACTAGGGAAATTACTAGATCTGTGAACAAAAGTCTCCCTGTAATGTTGTTAATTACAGTATTGTTCCTAAAAGAGACCAATATACAAAACTCAACTTCTAATTTTCTCCTTCTCACATTTAAGTGGAAGCATAACACTGCTCTTTTCAAAAACAGTAAAGAAGAAACTGCTGGCAAGGAAAAGAATCCCTATCGAAGAGAATAGTGAACTAAAGAGATTTACTGCTTTCAGAGCAACTAAAAGCTCAGTTAAAAAAATAAATAAATAAAAGAGAGAGAGAGAGAAAGAGAAAGAAATCTTCATTTCTAAAATAAAGAGCCACTAGAAAGCTTTCTTGAACAATGGACAAAAATGAGGGTGACTTGTCTTAAAACAAGAACCCTCATGAAGCCTTTGGCTAACACAATGCTGAAAAAAGATTCTTTTAAATAACAATTGATTAGTTTGGTCCCCTTAAGAACACTTTCAGCTCCTTTTCTTAAAGTCTGAATGGCTGCTCAAGTCTAAACCACTCAGCATTAAATTCTAAATAAAGTTTGCAGTTCAGTGCTCTTTTTTTTTTTAAAGTTCTAATTCTTTGGAAGAGTTCCTTACTACCAAGAAATACCAACATTGCTGCCTCACCTCTGGGGATAGATGCCAAGATACTAAGGAAGATGATGTTTAAAATGCAAATGCTTTACCTTTAAATTCATGGCACACAGAATTATATCCAGGATGCTTACGTGTAATATCGTGTTTCTGATATACACAAACTACAAATTGGTAGCAGTCACTAATGAGATATTCAGATCCAGAGATACAGTAATATAAATGCACCTAGTATAAGTTTAGCTACTAGAAAATACATGCAATTTTGAAGCAACCCTCTCCATTCCCTAAAATCCTAAAGAGTAGTTAATTAACAGGCAATTCATGAAACATTAAAGAAAAATCAAATAAGGAAAAAAGGCAATAATAAAATTGTTCTCAAGGAAAACTCAGAATTAAGTAAATGTGTGTGTGTGTGTACATATATACACACACTTCAAGAAGGGAGGCATATTAATGCCAGACAAATGTTCTATTTCACTTTTTCTTGCTTTTATTGAAGTACAGTTTACATATACTATCATATTGGTTGCAGGTGTACAACATAGTGAGTGAGATACAACATTTATATACATTACCAATTGCTCACCATGGTAAGTCTAGTAAACCTTCCGTCACTATACAAAGTTAATACAGTATTATTGACTATATTCCATATACTGTTCATTACATCTCCGTGACATTAATTTCACAGCTGGAAGTTTGTACCTCTTAATCTCCTTCACCTATTTGTCCCCCCACTGCCCTGGTAACCACCTGTTTGTTCTCTATATCTATATCTGTTCTGTTTTGTTTGTTCATTTGTTTTGCTTTTTAGGTTCCACATATAAATGAAATCATAGGGTATTTGTTTTTCTCTGTATGACATATTTTAGTTAGCATACTATTCTCTAGGTTCATCCATGTTGTCACAAATGGCAAGATTTCATTATTTTTTATGGGTGAGTAATGACCCATTTTGTGTGTGTATCTAGATCCATATCTAACTATAGATAGATAGATACAGATAAAGATATAGGTATAGATATCAAATCCATCTTTATCCATTCATTCATCAATAGACACTGAGGTTGTTTCCATATCTTGCCCATCGTAATGCAATGAACATAGGGGTGCATTATCTCTTTCCAAATAAACATTTTACTTTTTTTTTTTTTGAATAAATATCCAGAAGTGGAAGTGCTGGATCATATAATAGTTCAATTTTTAATTTTCTGAGAAACCTCTGTACTTTTTTCTATAGTGGCTGCACCAATTTACATTGCTACCAACAGTTCATGAGAGTTCTTTTTTCTTCACATTCTTGCCCACACTTGCTTTTTGTTGTCTTTTTGATAATAGTTATTCTGATAGGCATGAGGTGATATTTCACTGTGGCTTTGATTTGCATTTCCCTGATGATTAGTGATGTTAGTGATACTGAGCATATTTTCATGTGTCTGTTGGCCATCTGTAGGTCTTCTTTAGAAAAATATCTATTCAGGTCCTCTGCCCATTTTAAATTAGATTGTTTGCTAGCTTGTTTGCTTGTCTGTTTATTGAGTTGTGTAAGTTCTCTATACATTTTTATATTAACCCTTTATTGGATATATCATTTGCAAATATCTTCACCCATTCAGAGGGTTGCTTTTGAATTTGCTGATGGTCTCATTCACTGTGAAAAAGCTTTTTAGTTTGATGTAGTCCTATTTCTTTATTTTTGCTTTTATTGCCCTTGACTGAGGAGACAGATCCAAAATAATATTGTTAAGATCAATATCAAAGAGCATACTTTCAAGGTTTTCTTCTAGGTGTTTTACGGTTTAAGGGCTAAACTTAAGTCTTTAATCCATTTTGAGCTTATTTTTATATATGGTGTAAGAAAGTGGTTCATTTTCATTCTTTTGCACATAGCTGTCCAGTTTTCCCAACATCATTTATTGAAGAGACTTGCCTTTTCTCCACTGTATATTCTTGGCTACTTTGTCATAAATTAATTGACCACATAAGTATATGTTTATTTCTGGGCTCTCAATTCTGTTCCATTGATCTCTGTGTCTGTCTTTATGGCAGTACCATACAATTTTGATTACTACAGTTTTGTAGTGTAGTTTTAAATCAAGGATTGTGATACATCCAGCTTTGTTCTTCTTCCTTAAGATTGCTTTGGTTATTCAGGGTCTTTTCTGGTTCCACACAAATTTTAGGATTATTTGTTCCAGTTCTGTAAAATGCTATCTTGATAAAAATTACATTGAATCTGTAGATTTATTTGGTAACACAGACATTTTGGCAATATTCAGTCTTCCACTCCATGAGCACAGAACACCTTTCCAGAACACAATTACTTTGTGTCTTCTTCAATTATTTTTTCATTAATGTCTTGTGATTTTTAATATACAGGTCTTTAATCTCCTTGGTTAAATTTATTCTTAGGTATTTTATTATTTTTGATGCAATTGTAAATGGGATTGTTTCCTTAATTTTGCTTTCTGATAATTTGTAATTAGTGTATAGAAACATAATAGATTCCTGTATATTAGTCTTGCATCCTGCAACCTTGCTGATTTACTAGTTCTAATAGTTTAGGGGTGGAGTCTTTAGAGTTGTCCATATATAGTATAACTTTTAAAATTATTTTCTATTTTTGTTGTTTTAATCAAGTGATTTCCACTACCCTGTCTTCCAGATTGCTGATTTGTTCTTCTGTGTTCTCAATCTGCTGTTGATTCTAGTGTATTTTTCATTTCAGTTACTGTATTCTTCAGTTCTGATGTGTTCTTTTTTTATGTTTTCTATCTCTTTGTTGAAATTCTTACTGAGTTCGTTCATTCTTCTCCCAAAACTGGTGAGCATTTTTACTACTACTGATTTCAACTCTTTATCTAGTATATGTCTTATCTTCATTTTGTTTAGTTCTTTTCCCAAGGTTTTGTCCTGTTCTTTCATTTGGAAGGTATTTCTTCATCTTGTCACTTTGCCTAACTCTCTGTGTTTGTCTTTATGTATTAGATATATCAGCCAGGTCTCTTCATCCTGAAAGAGAGGTTGCATCTACAAGGTGTCCTGTGGGGTTCAGTGGTGCATTCTCTGCTGGTCACCAGAGCCAGGTACTCCATGGGTATTCTCTGTGTGAGCAGCATGTGCCCTTCTGTTGTGGTTGGACTGTGATTGCTGCAAGCATGCTGGTGGGTAGGGTTTGCCCCCAGGCCAGCTGTCTGGAAGGCCCAGCTGCCACTGCTGTGGGCCTGCTGTGGTGGGGCTGGCCCTGGGCCCACCTGGCTGAGCAGTCCAGATGACACTTTAATGGGCACACTGTTGTGTGAGGTCACCTCCTGGAGCAGAAACCACTTTGGAGGGGTGTCAGTACAGGCTGGGGCATCCCTCTGGGTGGGGCAGAGCTTGCCTCATGGTGCAGGAGCCACTTTGGAAGAGCACCAGTGCTAGCCAGGGTTGCCTGCTAATGGGGTGGGGCTGGAGCCACTTTGGAGGGGCCAGCTGTGGTAGGTCCTCAGGGGAACCACTGGGGCAGGGTGCACAATGTTAGCTAAGTTGATGGAGAATTACAGAAATGGTGCCCACCAGTGCCAGGCAACTGGAAGGAGAGTAAAAAAAAAAAAAAAAAAAAAAATTGCCTGCCATCACTTCCATCTCCGTATTATGTTTCACCAGATCCTTATCCCTCTAGCACATACCCTAGTTAGAGAATCTCCTTGTTGTATGACCCAGGTGGTTTTCAAGCTGCTGCCTCTGCACTATGACTTGGAGCAAGTGAGTCTGTGCTGAGCCTTTCAAGAATGGAGTGTCAGTTTCCCACAGCCCTTCGCTCTCCTGGACAGAAGCCCTGCTGGTTTTCAAAGCTAGATGTTATGGAGGGTCATCTTCCTGGTTCAGGCTCCTGGGCTGGAGGCTTGATGTGAGGCTTGGACCTTCACAGTTGTCATATCCCTCCTGCCAGAGGGGGGCTACATCAGGGTGTGGGTTCTGACTAGACGGAGTTTCTGCCCCTACCTGTCTTGATGTGGCCTTTTCTTTATATTCTTAGTTATAAAAAAAAATCTATTCTGCTAGTCTTCAGGTCATTCTTAGAGAGAGTTGTTCTAAATGTAGTTGTAGTTTTGATGTGTCCATGGGAGAAGGTGAGCTCAGTACTCTGCCACCTTGATCTGGACTCACCGGAAATGTTCTGTTTCTAAATGAGGGGGTATCCCACAGCTATGCTTCATTCTATTAAAATGGCCCACTTGAAGGTAGTTATCTCTTTATTACATTTGTAGCAATGTTCGTTCCTTCTTGAAATTATACTATAAACATGATGGAGAGTAAAAATCAATGAAGCAAAAATACAAATTTTATAGAACTCTCACCTATTTAGAAACAAAATTATGATATATTCATAATCAATAACTATGAATACTCTTTCTTCTTAGTATTATTTTTCCTCTCACAAAAGAATGTAAACTTTCAAGGATTACATTCATTTGAAGTAATATTTTAAACATTTTACCTTGTGATTTGACCACACTTTTTCTTTATCCCAGACAGTTCTTACTATGTAGTCCGAGAATAGGCTAAAGATAAGCGAACTTATCAGCTTGGCACTCATGTGTCATAAGAATGGAGTAGGATTCAAAAAAAAAGATCATATTCTGGATTCTGTTGCTACTAATTTCCTGAGGTTGTGGGCTGGTCACTTAATCTCTCTTGACCAGATTATTGCCTTCTCTGTCAATCTTAAAAATTCTGCTTCTATGGCTCAAATGACACGTTTCAGGACTGACAATGTGATGAAGGTAGTGACTCATTAACATGAGAAATATTCATTCCCATAAGAAACACTCTATCTCAACTACTTAAATCATTATAGAACACATGTTCTCAACACACAGACTATGACTTTTTTTGGCTTTTAGCTCTCCTTCCCAGAGATAACTAGTTATTATCATGTTCTCATGTAATCTTTCAGAGATTTTCTATGTATAAAAACAGTGTTCTGGGGCTTCCCTGGTGGCGCAGTGGTTGAGAATCTGCCTGCCAATGCAGGGGACACGGGTTCGGGCCCTGGTCTGGGAAGATCCCACATGCCGCGGAACAACTGGGCCCGTGAGCCACAATTACTGAGCCTGCGTGTCTGGAGCCTGTGCTCCGCAACAAGAGAGGCCGCGATAGTGAGAGGCCCGTGCACCGCGATGAAGAGTGGCCCCCGCTTGCCACAACTAGAAGAAAGCCCTCGCACAGAAATGAAGACCCAACACAGCCATAAATAAATAAATAAATAAATAAATTAGTTAATTAATTTAAAAAAAAACTGTGTTCTGTGTGTAATGTGTTTTACTGGATGTGACCCAAGACCAAACCAGTTTTAGACTTAAGTAAATGTAAGATGAAAGAAATAAAAACATCAAATTAATGATACTGATGGGGTTCAGGACACAATACTCCAAAGTATGGCACCTTGGTATTCAATATATTGACTATCTTAAGCTGAAAGAATTTGAGAAAATGGCAGAAATAGGAAAGTCACTCTGACCTTCACTCCCTTCACCCTTCTTCTCTGAAACAGGTCATAAAACTCCCATGTGAAAGGTACCCTCCATGTACCAGAAGAAAGGAGGACATTCTGATTACCATGGATGGGTAATTTGGGACTGAGAAATCTGTACAAACAAACTTTGTTAAACTAGCGCTTATCTTCCTAGTTACTTTTCACCATTTACTACCCAAGCCTAGATCTCGCTGCCTTGTCAGTTCCTTACAAATTTATTGTCTTGCATGTGTGTGTGTGTGTGTGTGCGTGTGCGTGTGCGTGTGCGTGTGCGTGTGTGTGTGTAAAAGGTATAAAAGCTTTCTGGTCCGGTCACTTCTTCAGGTCTTCATTCTCTTGTGAAGGCTCCCATGTACATGATGAAATACAATAAAATCAGTATGCTTTTATCCTGTTAGTCTGCCTTCATCAGTTTAATTTTCAGACCCAGCCAGGGATCCTAAGAAGGTCAAGGGAAACTTTTTCCTTCCCCACAATACAGTATATCTGTCTAGTAAGGCATATGTACTAAAAATGTGTTTTTACCTTTGGCAACATCACCTTACCTTATGAACTGTCTAGACTTTTTACCCTACTCCCTAGCCCATACCCAAGATGCTGGACCTGCCAAACTACTTCATTTCCCTGACTTATTGTTCTATTTTCTCTAAAAAATTCATATTGTTCCCTTTACCTAAAATATCTTCCTTCCTTCTGTCTTCTCTTCCAATTCTTACTCATTGTTCAAGACTCAGTTCAGATGATTGCTTCTAGGAAGTTAGCCTGACTTGTAACACAAAGTTAGGCACATCTCTCCTAAAACTCTTATTCAATTGCTATTGTTTTTAAGGTCTGTTTTTCCCACTAGACAGTGACTTTAAATGTCAGGCAACACAACCTGGATGCTATGCATCTTTGCATCCCTACTTCTAAGTACCAGGCCATCATAGGAAGGGCTTGAATTTTTTCTGTCATTAATAAAGAAGCCATTGATAGCACTGTTAACGTGAAGTTGTATTTTATTCAGGATTCTTTCCTTTTAGATATTTCATTTCAGTCAGTGTGTCATTTTGTACATGCTAAAGGCCATCTTTTACAAGGCACTTTTATGTCTCTGCTGTATGATTGAGAATATAAACATGAGTAGCCTTTGTATAAAAGTAAGGTATTTGCAACAAAAATATCCTATTCAAATTTATGAACTATTCCAGTCTTGTCAATGACACTGCACTTCTATCTCTTTCCATCTAAAGCATTTCAGCTTCTTTTGATATTTATTTTCTTCATATATTTTCAGCAACTGAAAGGATGGAATCTATAAATTAATCTAGCAATTACATTAAAATTATAAATATTAATTTTTTCACCAAAGGCATTTTTTCAATAGCTACTTATTGGACCAGGTTCTGTTCTAAGAGCTGAATATATAGCAGTGAACACAACATACAACATAACTAGAACTTTAGAGCTTAAATTCTAGTGAGGTGAACAGAGTCAAAAAATAAATAAGTAAAATACTTAGAATCTTATATGCTAATAATGCTATGGAAAAAATATAGCAGAAAATGAGTTGGGTAACACTGGGAGGGGGGTTTGATTTGAGTCAGGTAGTCAGGGAAGACCTTACTGAGGAACAAATACTAAGGAGGTAAGGCAATGCACCATGTATTATTAAGGAAGAAGCACTCCAGATAAAGAGAATAGCAAGGCCCTTAGGTAAATATATCCAGTTAATATCCAAGAGCAGCAACATGGCAGTGTGAGCTGCGGAGTGGAGGGAGGAGGACGAAAGCTGTGAGTCATGAGGTTAAAGAGGTAAAGAAATAAGAACTTTAACTATTGAGAAGACTTTGGCTTTTATTTTGAGGGATATGTGAAGCCATTGGCAAATTCAAAGCAGAGGAGGGCTATGATCTAACATACATTTTAATAGGATGTTGGGTTAGAAACAGAAGAAGAAAAACCAAGAAGCAAGAGAAGATATTCAAAAGAGGTGGCATATGTCACAAGCTGGATCCTAAGGTACATGGGAAAGATTTGTGAAATTTACAAGGGATGAATCTACATTTTTCACACCTATCATCCTCTAGTGATAGGTGCCAACAGACAAATGGTGAGTGGTGAGATCGACATATTGGGAGTATTATACTAACCTTTCTATCCTCAAAATGTTTGGTGTCTGAGATGAAAAAACTATAAATACGAATATGAAATGAAAGTATAATGAAGCAAAAGAGGGGAGAGGTAGGAATAAGGTGACCTTTAAGGATAACCACAAACATAGACAGCAATCCTCAATTATTTAGCATCTCTTGACTATGGTTTCAAGGTATTACTACACAGATATACTTAGCTGTTAGAAGTGTTTTAATAGAGACATATCCTACTCCAAGTATATGAAGAAGTTATTGTTATTGCAGTTTGGGCTGCGATAACAAAGATACTATAGACTAAATGGCTTAAACAACAAACATGTATTTCTCACAGTTCTGGAGGCTGGGAAGTTCAAGATCAAGGCATCAGCAGATTCAATGTCTGATGCATAGATGACTGTCTTCTCACTGTGTCCTCACATAGTGGAGAGAGAGAGAGAGAGAGCGAGTTCTGGGCTCTTCATCCCTTTATAAGAGCACCAATACCATCATGGGGGCTCCACCTCCATGACCTCATCTAAATCTAATTACCTCCTAAAGGCACCACCTCCAAACGTCATCACATTGGGGATTAAACCTAACACGAGTTCTGAGAGGACACAAACACTTAGTCCACAGCATCCAGGTTGGATGCAGCCTGTGAAAAGCTGAAAATTATCTTACTAGTCATTGTACTCAATCTAAGCAATGAAATGCCAACTGAAGATGTCAGTAACGAGAATCACATGGTTGGAAAGGTTCTAGGATGACTTCTCGAAGAAGTATAGAGGATGGATTGCAGATGAGTTCAAGAAGAAGGACACTAGAGGCCTAGAGGTCATTTGCAAGGATATTACCTTAGTTCAGATCTTTGGGAGTCAGAAAAAAATAAAGAATATTTATGGGGTTTTAATAAAACCTAATTAAATGGGTTAACTGACAAGTTTCCTACATTCTGAAATAACATAAAGACATTATGAAAGGGAATGATTAAGTAGAATATATATGTATTCTCCATGTTTTGTCTATATTAGGGTACTAATTTTAATGATTCTGATCATGACACCAAAATGCAATTTTATTCTAAATAAAAATAATGAAGAGTTTTCTTCTTTTCCTTTGAAACTATGTTTAAGGACTAGTTCTGTAAATAGCAATATGTTTATCTTGACAATATGATGTTAAATGTAATGATTTTTGATGCCTAAGCAAAAGAACTATGTATTGCACACATATACTTCTGTCCTATTACTGTGATTTGTCATTAGTATATTTAAAACTGTTACAGTTGTAAGAGGAAACTTCATCATTTTGATTTTGAAATATGAATATTATAGAAATATATGTATTCATTATAGAATATAAATTTATCACATTAAAATATGGAAATTGAATTAAAATGAGTTCTTTATATTTACAAATACTTGAAACAAATATTCAGTGGTTATTTTTGTCTTTTAAAAAAATTGTTTTTGCTAACATTCCTAGGCAATTTATGTAAATATGATGTGTAAGTTATCTAGATAATCGCTTTTATATTTCTTCTAATTGCAATATAATCCACACCTTTCACTAAATCTTTAAAGTGTTTTCAGTTATGTGTTACACACTTAGGTCCCTCAATTTTAATCAATAATTCAGTAGGCCCACCATCTGCCTGACAGCTCCTAAAGAACTTCTACCAAATCCCAGGGACTTCTTGGAAAGTAACAGGTAAACCAGTATAATCTTCATTTTTACTGTAGAGTAAATTGAAGCCTGAAAAGTTTATGTAATTTCCTCAGTGTAACAGAGGAGGAACAGAACTGAGACCATGACAATGATTTTTTTCACAAATTCAGTACCTTTTTTAATATTCCACCTTGACAAAAAATCACTTTGTTCAACAAAGAATGGCAATTTTGTATTACGTATGCACTGTTATTTCCACAAGATGACATTTCCATCTTCTTACCACACACTGATCACACATTCTGATTTTCCTTTGATTGCATATTTTATGAGGTTCTGTTCTTAGTCTTGAAGCTCATTTTGCTATTCCCTGACCATTTACATAACCTTGTTAGCTAGTATATAACATTAAGCTGTCTGATCATGTTTATATCTTTCAGTTTCATACTTCCAACAGATTTTATTAAAATTTTACTTAATCCTTTTTTGTGAATATTAATAAAGATTACAAGCAAACCTAGGAATGACTTAAGTACCTTTTCATTTATCATTGACCTTATCCTGCTGTCATTTTTCCTTCTCCAAATCAATACAATGAAAGTAATTTCATCTATTTTATGAACAGGAAGATAATGTGGTCTCTGTAGGATAAGAATTATACGTTTGTTTATTTCACTTTTTTTTGGTAATTCAAAAGTAACATTTTAGATGTGGTCGAACTTAAATATTGAATACTACTGCTTTTGGAGTTCATTCTTGGTGCTTTGTGCTACTTTTAGTGGAGTTTGTTTTAAAATACTTGTACTGTGGTCTTTTTAAAATGTTTCAGAATCAAGTTGCACCAGATACTAAGAGACAGATGGTAAGTAGTTTTAACTCCAAGCAGTTGAATAGGAAGTGGAGAAAGAAAAAGAAAATAAGAAAAAAAACACAAAAATTGGAAGGCTTAGAAATATCTTGGATTGATCTTATCATGAGAGACTAACATATTAGACTACTTCACTGCTTTCTTTTCCCAATTATATAGTGATTCCTAACTTTAAAGAAGTATTGACATGGGATTGGGGCAAATAATATAAATTTAAACCTTCTGAATATTAGCAGAAAAGTTATTTCAAAAAGATAAAACTGAAGAACAGTCCTATAGTATGGTTCCAAATAAGTATGCAATACGTTTATTCCAAAGAATAGGAAGTGATGAATTTCTGTAAATGCCAGTCTCAGAAATTCAATTTGTTGACTTCAAGATGAATTAAACTGACTTAATTAACTTACAATGTAACCCAATCAAATAAACAGACAAAAACATAAATAGCTAAACAAATCACTAATCTCTGAAATATACCAGTGTTTCTCAAATTTACTAATTTAAAAAGAAGCGCTGGGTTCTTGTTCACCATATGGATTCCTAGGCCATCTCTGGAGATAGTAAGCCAACAGGCTTGAATAGTACTGAGGTATAATCATTTTTAATCAAGTCCCCAAATCAGGCAAGTATGAGAAACACTGAGACAAAGGGTTAGTTGCTGGCATGGGTCATGGTCTTGAGATACATTATTTGTTTGTAATTCTGAATTTGACAGTCAATATATTTTAAAGTAAAAATAAGGATTTGGTTTGAATTAAAAAAATAAGTTCAGACTTTTCTTGAATGTATCATTTGTAAAATCTATCCTTTTGTATGTCTTCCTGTCTGCATTAACTTACTTGAGCACAGGAACTAGACCGTCCTTATTTAGAGCTTAACTCCCAATACCAAAGTCCAGAAACTTTTGCATCATCCTTGATCAAACTTTTTGCTAAATGAGTGAATGCATTAATTACTATGTACGGAAATTACCTGTATGAGGGAATATTTTAGTTTATTCAGAGATAAAAAAAATTTAAGAATTTGAAGATTCAAATATACTAAATGCAGTTCGTATTAAATATTTTTGTCCCCTGGAAATGGCTACCAACTATTCCATAGATAAAGGGGGAAAAAAGCCTCCTGATTTTCAATTTCAGGTACTTCCAATGATCATATCCCACTACCAAATAACTATTATGTCTTCTAGATGCACCCCAAAAATCAGTTGACTTCCAACCAGGTATACTATTTGTTCCCTTTCCATGATCAATTGCCTTTTCAAACTCTTTTTAACAGAACACATCATTTTCTTTCAAATAGCTGGTCAAAAAGTTGACTTTTTTACAGCAGGTCACGTGTTTATAAAGCTCTCTTTAGGACTATACGGAATGTTAACAGACAGAAATTTCCTAAATATCTCCTTCTCTGAGAGTAAAGAGATAGAAATATATATTATATATATATATATATTACATATATTTCACTGACTCCAATTCTAAGTACTTAACAAAATAATTTAAAAACACATATTTTGCACAGTCTGGATCAAACTCTGTTATAATGTTTTTAATATACATTGTTGAATTTTTAGCTCTCACAACAATCCAATGAGATACTTTATTATCTCCATGTAAGAGAGGAGGTACCTAAGTACCTAATTTCCTTTTTTGGGAATTCTTGTATAGGAATTTATAAAAATTACAACTCTATTAATATTAAGGTTAGAAATTCTCAAAGCTCATGACAAACATACAAACTTGTCCTTAAAATTCAAAGCAATATTAGTAACTACAGTAAAGCAATGTCTATAGGGAATTCTGAAATACTACATGGACGCACTTAAAAGAAAAAGCCTGCCTTCTCAGCAGATATCAGAGATTTCTGTGTTGCATACTAACTGCTCAGGCGTTTAATTTGCAGTAATCAGCTGGAGACAAAGGGAGAGAAATTTACAGTAACTTGATGAGTTAATTTTGTGTTTTATAGTCATTGCCTTCCTGGGTTGCTAAATGCTCCATCTTTAACATAGTTTTGAGATATTACAGACACCCTCCTCAAAACCAGGCAACACATTTGTGAACACTTAAAGTCATCTGAATGTTCTTGCACTCATTTGTTCTAAAAGGAAACCTAGGTGCTCTACACTGAAAAAGAATAAGAAAAGGATAGACTGAGGGCCTTTCCAAATACTCCCAACAGATTCTCCCCCCCCTACAGTCTCTTTCCCTACATTTTATTTAAAGGTCTCTATGCATAATCTTTCAAAACATTTGTTAAATATTCTAGGAATTTTCAAATCAAAAATAAGGTGGCAGACATATTCTCTTTAAAGAGTGAGAGAGGAGAGTGCAGCTTCACACTGACACTTGGGAGATGATTACATCCTCTTCCCAAAGGACTGAATAAAGTATGCCATTTTCATGAATATACTCTATTATGGTCTCAAGATTACCACGTCAAAATACTTTAATTGCAAAGAGAAAGTACACTGTCCTGGAGAAAACTAAAGCAATACATCAAAAAGTAATTTATGCATGTCCTGTTAAGATTTTAAAGACCAAAAACACCGTTCAATGTTAAACCCAAGAGACCTTTCACTTTTTTTCAATTCAATTCAGGAAAGCCATTAAGTGTCATGTATATAAAGAACTGTGCTCTCAGAGTAGGGGATACTAAGATGAATATGGTCTCCAATCCTGGCCTAAGGAGGGTCTTCCATATTGCTTTCAACAAGCAAATGAATATCTATCTTACTGAAGGTCTATACTAATCATAACTTTGTATTCTAGCAAAAGATTACCAAAAATACTTCTCATGATTTTGAGGGGGAAAAATGTCGCTTAATTAAAAATAAATAAATAAATAAAAAGAGAGAGAGAGAGAGAGAGAAGGCAGGAAATACTCAATTATTTAGAAACATGCTGCAGTTCTGGCACCTTTGACTTATTACAGCTCTCCATAAGTAACAGAAGTTCTGGAAGAAGAATAAGCATTTAACTCTCTGATGATGAATAAATTCCACAATTGAAATTCTCCATTTTTTTTTAAAGAAAATGATGCATGGATTAAAGCAGTTTACTTTACACCAGTCAAAATACTGGTTTCTTGTAATGTAACCAAAACCTCAAGGAAAGCAGATTTTTTTTTTTTTTTTTTTCTGTTAAGAATCTAATAGAAAAGGCTTTGGGATGGGACTTTTAGTCCATTCCTTTTGAAAGTGAATTTGATAACCATATACTATCCACAATTTTTTTTTAATGCCTAGGTTTGATCATCTCTAAAATGGGTATTATATTTAGGTTGAAGAATATGAAATTAACAATGTTTGATCATTTTTAACCTATACAAAGGGCAATATATCAACCAATTTCCTTCCCTCAGATACCATATAGTATGATTATATCAAATGGAAAGTCTTGTGAAAATATTTTGTAAATTCTAAATGGCTATCAGATATAAAGTAAAATAAGATAAAACTTTCATGTAAATAGTCGTAATTCTCTGGAAAGTTTCTGGTATTTTTACTTTTAAATCTAAATTTTTGTGATTTTGTGTTCTAAAGTGGGCTCATCATTTTGCTCTTGGGTCTGAAATGAAGAAAATGTAAAACCAAGGCAATTTCTTCAGACAGAGAATGATTGCTTTATTTTATTTTACTTATTCTACTTCATTAGTCTAGACTCAGTCATGAGAATCCTGACAGGACTTCATAACAAGAAGTTATAGTCAGAAAACATCAGGTATTAATTAAGATGCCCCTCAATTCAACTTCACCTTACAGAGTCCACCACGAATTGTACACTGGAATTCTGCTCTAATAGCTTTTAACAATAATGAAAACATAATATTAACGGCTTTATTGGGACTTTTTCAGGGTTAGCTTCTGGGTTAAGCAATTTATGTATTTTAGAGAGCACAGGTCCTTGGAAAAGACAGAGTTGGTTTGGAATCCAATCCTAATAGTGCCGTTTAGCAGCTATGAGGTATTGGCAAGGTATTAAATCTCTGCAAACCTCAGTTTCCTCATCTGTGTGATGGAAACATGAACAATAAAACTTCACAGAGCTATTGTCAAATTTAAATGCAATAATCCATGTGAATGTTAAACTATACCTTGTTTAGAAGTATCTATAAATCCTACTATAAATCTGATATTTCAGAGATATCACAGTAGACCACATCTGAGGGATTTATAACATCACCCCATCCAAACCTCAGCCTCGGGAAGGATTATATCACTTGACAACTTATGATGAGAGTACAGTCAGAGAAAGTAGGTACCTTAACATAACAGTTGCTTTGCCTTGTTGCCAGATGGTCAGTGTGTCTTCTTTAGTAACTTTTAAAGTCCTAGCTTTGGCCTTTTAAGAAGTGAACTGTTAAATACACATATATAATTGAGAGCTTCCTTAACTATTTCAAATGCTTTATCATCTCTGTATCTGGTTTCAAGTTACAGTATTAACACATTATTGACCGGGGGATTTTTGCAGAAACTAATGCCTGTGGCCATAATATGTCTCCGGTCAAAAATGTGTTAATAAATACTCTGAATATATCTCTTTAATGTATATACTTTAACAAACGTATGTTCTGTAAGAGTATTTAACTATTACTCTAAGCAAGCTCTCTGATATACAGAATTACAACACGAAATGACCAACTTTTGAGTCATGTTTTGTTTGTGAGGTATCAAATTTGTTACTTCTGTCTAAATGCTAAATTGACCCTTAAAACTACCTTTTTCATAAAAAGTTATAGCTCTATTAGTCAATAAAAACATATTCCAAACCAATAGTTCACTTTTATACAATTCTCACATATTTTGGAGAAAGGCAACTAACTACATCTTCCTCACAATTTTCTAGCTTCAATTTATCTAAACTGCTTTTTGCTCTCCCCTGTTATCTTCTTAAATGCTTTTCTATTTGAAATAAAAGAAAAAGTTTGAATGGGAAATCGATACATTTCCTATAAATTTAGCAAGCTTGATGTGGCACTTCTCAGTTGGGATTAGTTGTAAAAGTGATACATAAATTCTTAGCTCCTTTCAGAATGAAAATATTTTTTTAGAACAGAAAGTAACTGGAGGAGAGGAAATGAGAGAAGGAGATGGGGGGAGAGAGGGAGGTCGGAAATTAAGCACATTTCCTTATTTGTTAAATTATTTTTCCATTTAAAGTCTGATAACGAAATAAATAAAATGTTCATAAAATATGAAATGAAAGCATAAATAAAAGTGGTAGCACAGAAAAAAACCGAAATTGGTAGTAAAATAAAATAGAGCTTGGTGATCTCACCAAATTTAGAAACTTGTATACATTATTTATGTGTTTGATTTCCCAAGGCTATTGATATTTTATAAATTTTCTCTTTTATTTTTTCTCTTCTCCTTTCCTTTCCCTCATTTTCCCTCTTTACCAGAAAAAAAAAAAAAATTATAAGAGCTGGAAACTTTTCTTTCTCTATTCTTTTCAGGTATTTAAATCTGAGGACAATTTTACAAAGTCTAACAGTTTGCTGGGAAGCACCATATTGTTATTCTCTCACTCAGCTTCTTTGTGTGTCTTTTTCTTTTATTTGTCAATACCAAAATGATGTATTGCACACAAAAACTGTAATAGAATTCTTTTAAGAAACTCAAACAAATATAAGATAGTATATATTCTTTCTCTATCATTTTAGGTATATAGCCATGTTAATTCATCTCTGTGGAGCTGTTCTGTGATAATTACACTTTCCTTTCATTTTTATACCTAGTTTTATAGTTCCAAGGTCCTTCTTTTCATTGAATTAAACCTTACTTTATGACCTCATTCACCCATTTCTGCCCCTTTTTAGCTTATCTAACTATTCCAGCTCACCTAACCTTTACATTGCTTAGAGTAGGATGAAGAAATCCTTTGTACATCGTTGAAGAGGTAAAGTGGCAAGTAAAAGACAGGAAGGAATACTTGAAAGAACAAATTAAAAGACACAAAATGATCCCATTTACACTGAGATAGATTTTTCCATATTTTGCAGGACATTTAAAAGCAGCTTTGCTAATTTACCATATAGGAAAATGACCCAGGTTGTTTCTATTTTTCTTGCTGCATGCATCTTGAGAAGGGTGGTAGAGATGGATTTTATACATACTTATACTAAAATTACAAAATCAACAGTATCTGCTCTCTGGACCACTAATCTTTCACTTTCCCCCTTCTGGGTTGTCAGTCTAATTACCTAGAGAATAAAATCATATTTGTCATAATACCACCCAGGTGCTTTAAAAAAGTAACAAAATTAAGGCTATGGAAAAAAAAAAAGAAGAAATGATTTTTAAAGAGTTAAATAGCAGTGAAAGAACAAAGTTTAAATCAAAGTATCTAGAGAACGAGAAGCTATGCAAAACATCTGAACGCCCAGGATGACAATCTTCTTTGGAGAAAATGAAGATAATTATCTTAGTTAAAAAAGGCGATTAATAACTTCAATGACTGTGTTATAAACAAACTTGCTATGTTGATACCTTCAAACCTTCAGGATGTTAGCAACACCTGCCCAGAATTTAAAAGAGCCGTGGCTCATTTCTCCTTTCTCTTCCTTGAGAATGCTGTTGGGTAGAGGATAGGACATAGAGAAAGTGACAGCAGCTTGTAGATGGTTAAGGAGAAGAGGTGAGCTTATGAATATGGGAAAATTCTGAGATGGAAAGAACACAGGAAATGAAAGGAAGTGCACTTGGGGATATAGGTATGCATACAGCTGATTCACTTCATTGTACAGCAGAAACTAACACAGCATGGTAAAGCAATTATACTCCAATAAAAATAAATAAATAAACAAACATAGGAAAAAAAAAACTCATGGCTTATGTTGCTAGTATCCTCTTGTCCTTGTCTGTCTTCTATTTGGCAGACATTCTTTTATTCTGTAGCCAGAATGATCCTTTAACAAATCTATCTACTTCTTCCACTGACTTGCCCTTGCACATTTGAGGCACACACTATCTTTCCTGATATGTTCCAACTACAAACTGGCTGCAGTCTAACTACCCAGTGATACTGTATCTTGCACTGGGAAAAACTGTTTCCCAGCACACAAGATATTCCTAATAAAGAAGAGAGTTTCATTCCATATGTGTGGTGGAAAAACATTAAAGGGCTGCTAGCGCAATACTGATACATGTATAGATCTGCTCTCTTAGCACTTTATCATTATTTAGGTCAGATAACTACAAAAAGCTCAAGTGTCACAGCCCCAGACTCTAAGCCCGTAAGGTTCTGTCCATCCCATTTTCTGAGCCTGTCTACAACTCCCTGCAAACACAGGAAACCCTTCCACTGAGCCTTTTAAAATGTAATGCCTGTCATCAGTAAAATCCTTTGTATTCTTAACCTCTAAATTCTGCTCAGCTTTTCTGTCCTGCCTGAAATCTGACTCTCACTGGGCCTTCTCAATTGATAGCTGCTTTTTACCCAGACCCCTTCTTTTCTCCCTTACCATTTGAGTGTGGAGGTTTTGAAGCTCATTGCAACCAGATTATTCTCCCTTCTCCAGCCCTCAAAGTCTCTACCCTTTGATTTCTTGCCCTCTGATGACATTATTTATTATCCTTGTTTCAGTTCTTTCCTGACTCAGGTCAGGAACTTCCTCACCAGGTCTCCGAAACAACTTTTGCTTAATTCTTTATGATTTTAATACACATGAAGAGACTTTTTCTAATACAGTAGCCTTTTGGATCCTTGATCTTTTCTCCGGAAATGATCATGTTTTCCCCCATACCTCAACCAACCACCCCCATGGTTATAGTTTAGACATTTTCATTACCAAAATATGTGATCTCTCTATAATTTCAATTTCCAGTACACCATTCCATGAACTCAGCCTCCCATCTTTCCAGCTCGTGTTCTCTAGTATCTCCACCCAACAAGCCTTCAACCCCACAGATCATGAATACACTTTCAATTGTCTTGCCCCACTTCCCTATGACCTTACTTCCTTTTATAACCACTTTAAATTCTATGTCTGATCCTTTATTTATTCCGTTGAAAACATCTTCAACTTCTGTATATCTCTTTCTCTTTGTGCAGTTATCCTACTTTGTGCCTATACCCACACAGGTTAATGTGGTTGGAAACACACACACACACACACACACAAACACACAATCTTGCTAGTGCTGGCTAGCAAAATATGCTACTCCAAAATATGCCACTTTGGCATTAGGATTATTTTGAGCTGCAAACTATTAAGAAGAAGCAGATACAAGAAAAGCTCTCTGCTTTCCCCCTATTTGCCTAAAAGCAGGACATAAATTTGCAAAGATGTCTCCTTTCCCTTTTCTACCAGGAAGGACAAAAGTTAATCATGGGAGACTTTAGATCCTTATCAGCCTGAAGACAGAACCAGAAGAATTTATGCAACAAACTTCACTAACCAGCCCTTATCTTCCATTAGTTTCCCATATATTTGCCTTCTCACAATTTGCCATCTCTGAGACTCAAGGTCCTTCCCCTTTGCCTTATTACTTGTCAAAAAATTTATTATTCCTTTGCTAAGATGCTGTATAAACCCAAATTCTTCTCAAAGGTTGAGTTACACATCCCTGTGTTTCTCCCATGTATATAAGAAATATACATGCTGATAAATTTCTGTTTGTTTTTAACTTGTAAATCTTTTGTTACAGAGCCCCAGGTGAAAACCTGGAAGGGTAGAAGGAAAAATATTTTTTTCCTCTTCTAATAGTCTTATTATACGTTCATAGTGTCAGTAATCACAGCAATTACACTCACTATATTTCCCTGGTTTGCACTCCCTCCTACTCTCTTAGACCTGTACTACTCAAGTCCATGAAATGTTTGCAACAAGCCTACAAAAAAATACGTAGTGGAATTAAGAGAAATCATTTGGGACATTTTACAGCAATTTGACAGAGTAATTTTATGTCTGATAAATATGATATTTTCAACTAGATTTGTATCTTATGTCTTTTTAGATTTTAATTTTTTTAATAATTAATTTTATTGTAACTTATGCAAGCATCATTCTACCACCCACTGGAAATCAAAACAAACAAAAAATCTGGTCCTTCACCACAGACAGTTTGAGATACGCTATCTTAGATTTCTATTTGATATTCTCATTGGCTCAAACCTCTAATAATTCATTTTCTATACTTGCTCCCAGCTTTCCTTTTACAGAGAATATAGAAGCAATTAGAAGTAAATTTCCACCACCAACAGATCTAGCCACCTACTTGCAACTGTACTCATATGGTTTACCTTCTGTCCTAGCTGTTATGCTTGAACTGCCTATCACTGGTAGGGTACAAACCTTCCACTGTAGACTAGAACACCTATCTCCTGTCTGCTCTCGGACACTGCTCCAGCAGGACTCTCCATTCTTGTCTGTATCCTCAATTTGTCACCCTCCACAGGATCATTCTCACTGGCATATACATGTACCACTATTTCTTTTACTTAAAAATCTAAAAAGAATTCTCTTGACTCCATTTTTTTTCTAGCTATAAATTTATTTCTCCCCCTTTTTTTCCTTTCCTATTATGGCAAAACTCCATGAAATAGTTATTTGGACTTACTGTCAATAATTTCTCTCCTCTCATTCATACCCTCTTGATGCCATTCTAATCAGGCCCTACATGATTCATTCCCCAGGTTTATGTTTCTGATCTCACTCTATTCTCTCCCTTGATCATTCTGCCATCACCATACTATTCTCCCTGCTATTCTTCAAACATGCCACGTTCCTTCTAGTTTCAGCACCTTAGCATTCACTCTTCTGTCTGGACTGTTCTTTCTCTTGGTAGATGCATTGCTATGTCCTTTTTTTCCTTCAGGTCTTAACTCAGAGATAACTTTCTCACTGTGGTCCTCCATGATGGCCTTGTCTGTACCTAAAACACTCCTTCAAAAATACTTTATACCCCTATACAAAATTATCTTTCCCTGTAACAATCATCACCTTCATTTACACTACATAATTACTTTATTCTTTGTTTGCTGTTGCTGCCACTGCTGTTGTTATTATTATTATTATTATCTGTATCCTCACCTATTGGAATGTAAGGTCCACAAAGGCAAGACATCATTATGTGTTTTATTCCTAGCATATATATAGCAGTTATTTGAGGGGAAAAAATGAAGCAAAACAGGACTGGAAGCAAACTATCTAAATATGATAATGATTCTTTAATAAACTATCATAGCAAAAATTATATAGTGATGAACAAAATCCACTCTTATTAAAATCAGGAATTAAACAATGATACTTGTTATCAAGAGTGTTCTATTATTTCAAATTACTTCAGTATGTGCCTAAAAGGTATAAATATTGAAAAGTGATAAACATATGTTTATATGCAACTATAAAAAGCTATTTGTATTAAATAGGTGATTCAGTAAAATTCCCAAGAATATGATAAATTTACAAAATCTATACTTTTCCTACATAGTAAAATAATAAAAATTGAAATGAAAAAAGAATATCTCATACATCATGGTGCCTTAACTATAAGAAAGAATAGATATAACTAAGAAACACTTAGGTTAAAAACAAAACTAGCGGAGGGGGAGAGAAGATGGCGGAAGAGTAAGACGCGGAGATCACATTCCTTCCCACAGATACAGTAGAAATACACCTACACGTGGAACTGCTCCTACAGAACACCCACTGAACGCTGGCAGAAAACGTCCGACCTCCAAAAAGGCAAGAAACTCCCCCCGTACTTGGGTAGGGCAAAAGAAAAAAGAAATAACAGAGACAAAAGAATAGGGATGGCACCTGCACCAGTGGGAGGGAGCCGTGAAGGAGGAAAGGTTTCCACGCACTAGGAGCCCCTTCGCGGGCGGAGACTGCGGGGGGCGGAGGGGGGAAGCTTCAGAGCCACGGAGGAGAGCGCAGCCACAGAGGTGCGGAGGGCAAAGCGGAGAGGTTCCCGCACAGAGGCTCGGCGCCGAGCAGCACTCACCAGCCCGAGAGGCTTGTCTGCTTAGCCGCCGGGGCGGGCGGGGCTGGGAGCTGAGGCTCGGGCTTCAGTCGGATCGCAGGGAGAGGACTGGGGCTGGCAGCGTGAACACAGCCTGAAGGGGTTAGCGCACCACAGCTAGCCGGGAGGGAGTCCGGGGAAAAAGTCTGCAGCTGCCGAAGAGGCAAGAGACTTTTTCTTGCCTCTTTGTTTCGCGGCGGGCAAGGAGAGGGGATTCAGAGCGCCGCCTAAACGAACTCCAGAGAAGGGCGCGAGCCGCGGCTATCAGCGCGGATCCCACAGCAACAGGGGCGCAGAGGGAAAATCGGAGAGACTCCCGCACAGAGGCTCGGCGCCGAGCGGCGCTCACCAGCCCGAGAGGCTTGTCTGCTCCCCCGCCGGGGCGGGCGGGGCTGGGAGCTGAGGCTCGGGCTGTGGTCGGATCGCAGGGAGAGGACTGGAGCTGGCGGCGTGAACACAGCCTGAAGGGTTTAGTGCACCACAGCTAGCCAGGAGGGAGCCCGGGAAAAAGTCTGCAGCTGCCGAAGAGGCAAGAGACTTTTTCTTGCCTCTTTGTTTCGTGGCACGCAAGGAGAGGGGATTCAGAGCACCGCCTAAACGAACTCGAGACGGGCGCAAGCCGCGGCTATCAGCGCGGACCCCAGAGACGGGCGTGAGCCGCAGTTATCAGCGCGGACCCCAGAGACGGGCATAAGACGCTAAGGCTGCTGCTGCCGCCACCAAGAAGCCTGTGTGCGAGCACAGGTCACTCTCCACACCGCCCCTCCCGGGAGCCGATGCAGCCCACCACGGCCAGGCTCCCGTGATCCGGGGACAACTTCCCCGGGAGAACGCACGGTGCGTCTCAGGCTGCTGCAACGTCACGCCGGCCTCTGCCACATCCGTACCCCTCCCTCCCCCCGGCCTGAGTGAGCCAGAGCCCCCGAAGCAGCTGCTCCTTTAACCCCGTCCTGTCTGGGCGGGGAACAGACGCCCTCAGGCGACCTACACACAGAGGCGGGTCCAAATCCAAAGCTGAACCCCAGGAGCTGTGCGAACACGGAAGAGAAGGGGAAATCTCTCCCAGCAGCCTCAGAAGCAGCGGATTAAAGCTCCACAAACAACGTGATGTGCCTGCATCTGTTGAATACCTGAATAGACAACGAATCATCCCAAATTCAGGAGGTGGACTCTGGGAGCAGGAGATATTAATTTTTCCCCTTTTCCTTTTTTTTGTGAGTGTATATGTATATGCTTCTGGGTGAGATTTTGTCTGTATAGCTTTGCTTTACAATAGCTTTTTTTTACTTCACTATATTATAGCCTCTTTCTTTCTTTCTTTCTATTTTTTCTCCCTTTTACTCTGAGCCGTGTGGACGAAAGGCTCTTGGTGCTCCAGCCAGGCATCAGGGCCGTGCCTCTGAGGTGGGAGAGCCAACTTCAGAACACTGGTCCACAAGAGACCTCCCAGCTCCACGTAATACCAAACGGCAAAAATCTCCCAGAGATCTCCATCTCAACATCAAGACCCAGCTTCACTCAACGACCAGCAAGCTACAGTGCTGGACAGCCTATGCCAAACAACTAGCTAGACAGGAACACAACCCCATCCATTGGCAGAGAGGCTGCCTAAAATCATAATAAGGCCACAGACACCACAAAATACACCACCAGACGTGGACGTGCCCACCAGAAAGACAAGATCTAGCCTCATCCACCAGAACTCAGGCACTAGTTCCCTCCACCAGGAAGCCTACACAACCCACTGAACCAACCTTAGCCGCTGGGGACAGATACCAAAAACAACGGGAACTACGAACCTGCAGCCTGTGAAAAGGAGACCCCAAACACAGTAAGACAGGCAAAATGAGACGACAGAAAAACACACAGCAGATGAAGGAGCAGGCTCAAAACACACTGGACTTAACAAATGAAGAGGAAATAGGTAGTCTACCTGAAAAAGAATTCAGAATAATGATAGTAAGGATGATCCAAAATCTTGGAAATAGAATAGACAAAATGCAAGAAACATTTAACAAGGATGTAGAAGAACTAAAGAGGAACCAAGCAATGATGAAAAACACAATAAATGAAATTAAAAATACTCTAGATGGGGGCTTCCCTGGTGGCGCAGTGGTTGAGAATCTGCCTGCTAATGCAGGGGACACGGGTTCGAGCCCTGGTCTGGGAAGATCCCACATGCCGCGGAGCGGCTGGGCCCGTGAGCCACAACTACTGAGCCTGCGCGTCTGGAGCCTGTGCCCCGCAGCGGGAGGGGCCGCGATAGTGAAAGGCCCGCGCACCGCGATGAAGAGCGGTCCCCGCACCGCGATGAAGAGTGGCCCCCACTTGCCGCAACTAGAGAAAGCCCTCGCACGAACCGAAGACCCAGCACAGCCAAAAATATATAAAAAAAAAAAAAAAAAAAAAAATACTCTAGATGGGATCAATAGTAGAATAACTGAGGCAGAAGAAAGGATAAGTGACCTGGAAGATAAAATGGTGGAAATAACTACTACAGAGCAGGATAAAGAAAAAAGAATGAAAAGAACTGAGGACAGTCTCAGGGACCTCTGGGACAACATTAAACGTGCCAACATTCGAATTATAGGGGTACCAGAAGAAGAAGAGAAAAAGAAAGGGACTGAGAAAATTTTTGAAGAGATTATAGTTGAAAACTTCCCTAATATGGGAAAGGAAATAGTTAATCAAGTCCTGGAAGCACAGAGAGTCCCATACAGGATAAACCCAAGGAGGAACACGCCAAGACACATATTAATCAAACTGTCAAAAATTAAATATAAGGAAAACATATTAAAGGCAGCAAGGGAAAAAAAACAAATAACACACAAGGGAATCCCCATAAGGTTAACATCTGATCTCTCAGCAGAAACTCTGCAAGCCAGAAGGGAGTGGCAGGATATACTTAAAGTCATGAAGGAGAAAAACCTACAACCAAGATTACTCTACCCAGCAAGGATCTCATTCAGATTCGATGGAGAAATTAAAACCTTTACAGACAAGCAAAAGCTGAGAGAGTTCAGCACCACCAAACCAGCTTTACAACAAATGCTAAAGGAAATTCTCTAGGCAAGAAACAAAAGAGAAGGAAAACACCTACAATAACAAACCCAATACATTTAAGAAAATGGGAATAGGAACATACATATCGATAATTACCTTGAATGTAAATGGATTAAATGCTCCCACCAAAAGACACAGGCTGGCTGAATGGATACAAAAACAAGACCCATACATATGCTGTCTACAAGAGACCCACTTCAGACCTAGGGACACATACAGACTGAAAGTGAGGGGATGGAAAAAGATATTCCATGCAAATGGAAATCAAAAGAAAGCTGGAGTAGCAATTCTCATATCAGACAAAATAGACTTTAAAATAAAGACTATTACAAGAGACAAAGAAGGACACTATATAATGATCAAGGGATCGATCCAAGAGGAAGGTATAACAATTGTAAATATTTATGCACCCAACATAGGAGCACCTCAATACATAAGGCAAATACTAACAGCCATGAAAGGGGAAATTGACAGCAACACAATCATAGTAGGGGACTTTAACACCCCACTTTCACCAATGGACAGATCATCCAAAATGAAAATAAATAAGGAAACACAAGCTTTAAATGATACATTAAACAAGATGGACTTAATTGATATTTATAGGACATTCCACCCAAAAACAACAGAATACACATTTTTCTCAAGTGCTCATGGAACATTCTCCAGGATAGATCATATCTTGGGTCACAAATCAAGCCTTGGTAAATTTAAGAAAATTGAAATCGTATCAAGTATCTTTTCCGACCACAACGCTATGAGACTAGATATCAATTACAGGAAAAGATCTGTAAAAAATACAAACACATGGAGGCTACACAATACATTACTTAATAACGAAGTGATTACTGAAGAAATCAAAGGGGAAATCAAAAAATACCTAGAAACAAATGACAATGGAGACACAACGACCCAAAACCTATGGGACGCAGCAAAAGCAGTGCTAAGAGGGAAGTTTATAGCAATACAAGCCTACCTCAAGAAACAGGAAACATCTCGAATAAACAACCTAACCTTGCACCTAAAGCAATTAGAGAAAGAAGAACAAAAAAACCCCAAAGCCAGCAGAAGGAAAGAAATTATAAAGATCAGGTCAGAAATAAATGAAAAAGAAATGAAGGAAACAATAGCAAAAATCAATGAAACTAAAAGCTGGTTCTTTGAGAAGATAAACAAAATTGATAAACCATTAGCCAGACTCATCAAGAGAAAAAGGGAGAAGACTCAGATCAATAGAATTAGAAATGAAAAAGGAGAAGTAACCACTGACACTGCAGAAATACAAAAGATCATGAGAGATTACTACAAGCAACTATATGCCAATAAAATGGACAACCTGGAAGAAATGGACAGATTCTTAGAAATGCACAAACTGCCGAGACTGAACCAGGAAGAAATAGAAAATATGAACAGACCAATCACAAGCACTGAAATTGAAACTGTGATTAAAAACCTTCCAACAAACAAAAGCCCAGGACCAGATGGCTTCACAGGCGAATTCTATCAAACATTTAGAGAAGAGCTAACACCTATCCTTCTCAAACTCTTCCAAAATATTGCAGAGGGAGGAACACTCCCAAACTCATTCTACGAGGCCACCATCACCCTGATACCAAAACCAGACAAAGATGTCACAAAGAAAGAAAACTACAGGCCAATATCACTGATGAACATAGATGCAAAAATCCTCAACAAAATACTAGCAAACAGAATCCAACAGCACATTAAAAGGATCATACACCATGATCAAGTGGGGTTTATCCCAGGAATGCAAGGATTCTTCAATATACGCAAATCAATCAATGTGATACACCATATTAACAAATTGAAGGAGAAAAACCATATGATCATCTCAACAGATGCAGAGAAAGCTTTTGACAAAATTCAACACCCATTTATGATAAAAGCCCTGCAGAAAGTAGGCATAGAGGGAACTTTCCTCAACATAATAAAGGCCATATATGACAAACCCACAGCCAACATTGTCCTCAATGGTGAAAAACTGAAACCATTTCCACTAAGATCAGGAACAAGACAAGGTTGCCCACTCTCACCACTATTATTCAACATAGTTCTGGAAGTCCTAGCCACAGCAATCAGAGAAGACAAAGAAATAAAAGGAATCCAAATCGGAAAAGAAGAAGTAAAGCTGTCACTATTTGCAGATGACATGACACTATACATAGAGAATCCTAAAGATGCTACCAGAAAACTCCTAGAGCTAATCAATGAATTTGGTAAAGTAGCAGGATACAAAATTAATGCACAGAAATCTCTTGCATTTCTATACACTAATGACGAAAAATCTGAAAGTGAAATTAAGAAAACACTCCCATTTACCATTGCAACAAAAAGAATAAAATATCTAGGAATAAACCTACCTAAGGAGACAAAAGACCTGTATGCAGAAAATTATAAGACACTGATGAAAGAAATTAAAGATGATACAAATAGATGGAGAGATATACCATGTTCCTGGATTGGAAGAATCAACATTGTGAAAATGTCTCTACTACCCAAAGCAATCTACAGATTCAATGCAATCCCTATCAAACTACCACTGGCATTTTTCACAGAACTAGAACAAAAAATTTCACAATTTGTATGGAAACACAAAAGACCCCGAATAGCCAAAGCAATCTTGAGAACGAAAAATGGAGCTGGGGGAATCAGGCTCCCTGACTTCAGACTATATTACAAAGCTTCAGTAATCAAGACAGTTTGGTATTGGCACAAAAACAGAAATATAGATCAATGGAACAGGATAGAAAGCCCAGAGATAAACCCACACACATATGGTCAACTTATCTTTGATAAAGGAGGCAAGCATATACAGTGGAGAAAAGACAGCCTCTTCAATAAGTGGTGCTGGGAAAATTGGACAGGAACATGTAAAAGTATGAAATTAGAACACTCCCTGACACCATGCACAAAAATAAACTCAAAATGGATTAAAGACCTAAGTGTAAGGGCAGACACTATCAAACTCTTAGAGGAAAACATAGGCAGAACACTCTATGACATACATCACAGCAAGATTCTTTTTGACCCAGCTCCCAGAGAAATGGAAATAAGTACACAAATAAACAAATGGGACCTAATGAAACTGAAAAGCTTTTGCACAGCAAAGGAAACCATAAACAAGACCAAAAGACAACCCTCAGAATGGGAGAAAATATTTGCAAATGAAGCAACTGACAAAGGATTAATCTCCAAGATTTACAAGCAGCTCATGCAGCTCAATAACAAAAAAACGAACAACCCAATCCAAAAATGGGCAGAAGATCTAAATAGACATTTCTCCAAAGAAGATATACAGATGGCCTACAGACACATGAAAGAATGCTCAACATCATTAATCATTAGAGAAATGCAAATCAAAACTACAATGAGATATCATCTCACACCGGTCAGAATGGCCATCATCGAAAAATCTAGAAACAATAAATGCTGGAGAGGGTGTGGAGGAAAGGGAACACTCTTGCACTGTTGGTGGGAATGTAAATTGATACAGCCACTATGGAGAACAGTATGGAGGTTCCTTAAAAAACTACAAATAGAACTACCATACGACCCAGCAATCCCACTACTGGGCATATACCCTGAGAAAACCATAGGTCAAAAAGAGTCATGTACCAAAATGTTCATTGCAGCTCTATTTACAATAGCCAGGACATGGAAGCAACCTAAATGTCCATCGACAGATGAATGGATGAAGAAGATGTGGCACATATATACAATGGAATATTACTCAGCCATAAAAAGAAATGAAATGGAGGTATTTGTAATGAGGTGGATGGAGTTGGAGTCTGTCATACAGAGTGAAGTAAGTCAGAAAGAGAAAAACAAATACAGTATGCTAACACATATATATGGAATCTAAGGGGAAAAAAAAAAAAAAAAAAAAAAAGGCCATGAAGAACCTAGTGGCAAGACGGGAATAAAGACACAGACCTACTAGAGAATGGACTTGAGGATATGGGGAGGGGGTGGGGTGAGATGTGACAGGGTAAGAGAGTGTCATGGACATATATACACTACCAAATGTAAAATAGATAGCTAGTGGGAAGCAGCCGCATAGCACAGGGAGATCAGCTCGGTGCTTTGTGACCACCTAGAGGGGTGGGATGGGGAGGGTGGGAGGGAGGGAGATGCAAGAGGGAAGAGAAATGGGAACATATTGTATATGTATAACAGATTCACTTTGTTATAAAGCAGATGCTAACACACTATTGTAAGGCAATTATACTTCAATAAAGATGTTTGAAAAAAAAAAAAAGAAAAAATAAATTACTTTCAATCAGAAAAAAAAACAAAAACAAAAAAACAAAACTAGCCACACAGACACACACACACACACACACACACACACAAACACACACCCCTGCAATCTTACAGTTTTATTGAAAAATTTGAAATAAGTCCTGAATAAATGAAGAAACAATCATGGAAAGAAAAATAATGTCTTAATGTTATTAAGTATCAATGTTTCACAAATTAATATACATATTTAATGCAATTTCAATAAAAACTCCCAAGTGGATTTGATTCAGGACAAAAGCTCAGAACAATAAACAGATACTAAGAAATTATAAAGATCTTTTGAAAAGTTTACTGAGGAAGAACTTGTCCAGCTAGATATTAAAACTTACCATGAGGACTATACTCACAGCTGTAGAATAGAAGAATTCACATTAAACTAAGATAAATGATGTCTACTATGATTACTGTTATTTAACATTTTTCTGGGGGTAAAAGCCAATGCAATTTAAAAAATAATAAAATTGGATATGAATCTGTAAAATTATAATTATTTTGTTTAATTTTATACTAGAAAACTCAAGAGACTCAACTAAAAAACTTTTATAAGTAGATAATTCAATAAAGTTGATAGGTACAAAATTAGTCTACTAAAAGTAATATCCTTTCAATATACAAATAAAGAGTTAGAAAATGTACTATTTAATAAAAAGAAAATGATGATAAAATAAGTTTTTTTAAGATAGAAAAAGCTAATTCTAAAGTTCATATGGAAAAATAAATAAGCTGAAATCAGTAGAGAAGTTCTAAAAACATTTTTGGAAAAAAAGGCAGAATTATTGTGCACTAGAGCTATTAGTTTTTTTGTTTTGTTTTGTTCTATTTTTTAGTTTTATTTTATTTATATATTTATTTACTTATTTTTGGCTGCATTGGGTCTTCGTTGCTGTGCGCAGGCTTTCTCTAGTTGCAGTGAGCGGGGGCTGCTCTTTGTTGCAGTGTGCGGGCTTCTCATTGTGGTGGCTTCTCTTGCGGCGGAGCATGGGCTCTAGGTGCGTGGGTTTCAGTAGTTGTGACACGTGGGTTCAGTAGTTGTGACACGTGGGTTCAGTAGTTGTGGCTTGCAGGCTCTGGAGCACAGGCTCAGTAGTTGTGGTGCACAAGCTTAGTTGCTCCACGGCATGTGGGATCTTCTGGGACCAGGGCTCGAACCCGTGTCCCCTGCATTGGCAAGTGGATTCTTAACCACTGCACCACCAAGGAAGCCCAACCTATTAGTTTTTAATATTTATTTTAAAGCTATATACAATTGCCAAGATATGGAAGCAACCTAAGTGCCCATCAACAGATGAATGGATAAAAAAGGTGTTTTTTACACACACACACACACACACACACGCACACACACACACACACAGTGGAATACTACTCCATCATAAAAGAGAAGGAAATTTGGCCATCTGCAAAAACATGGATGGACTTGGAGGGTATTAAGCTACGTGAAATAAGTCAGACAGAGAAAGACAAATACTGTATTATATCACTTACATGTGGAATCTAAAATATAAAACAAACTAGTGAACATAACAAAAAAGAAGCAGACTCACAGTTACAGAAAACAAACTACTGGTTACCAGTGGGGAGAGGGAAGAGGGGAGAAACAAAGTAGGGGTAAGGAATTAAGAGGTACAAACTACTATATAAAAAATAGATAAGCCACAAGGATATATTGCACAGCACAGGGATTATGACCAGTATTTTATAATAACTATAAATGGAGTATAAACTTTAGAAATTATAAATCACTATGTTATATACCTGTAACTTATATAACATTGTATATCAACTATATTTCAATTAGAAAAAAATGAGGGACACATGGCATTATGCATTTATCAAAATCCATAGAATGTACAATATGAAGAGCAAACCCTAATGTAAACTATGGACTTTAATTAAAAAACGAAGTTTTAAAAAAGATTTTAAAATAGTAATAAATAAAAATAAAATCTCATTATGTAACTTTCCACCTAAAAGTCTTTGATGGCATCTCTCACAAAATAAAATCCAATCTCCTTACCTGGCATAGAAGACCTGCCACCAGCTGGCCCCTGGTTTCCTGTCTAGTATGTTTTCCTAGCCAATTTCCTCCTTGAGTGCTATGCTTGGGCCATATTAAACTACTCAAAGTTCTTTCAAATGTCTTCTTCCCTTTCTCTTTCTTTTTCTCTATATCACCTTCCTTCCTTCCTTCCCTCCTCCCCCACCCCATTATGTATCTCTGCTACCCTATCTCTCTGGCCTTTCTGTGTATTTACATTTAACATTCTCTCCCAGGAAATCCCTCATTCAAATGCCCTATACCTGATTAACTTATAATAGCTCTTCAGAGCTCAGATTAAATACAGCTTTCTCTTTGGAGCCGACTCTGTCTCTTAGGGGGTTTACTAGGCCTGGCTTGAATTCACTACACTGAAGAGAAAAAAGAAAGAAAAAAAGGTTCCTAAATAAAGTATATTGCAAACAGGAAGAAGTGAAGTACATATTATTATTTACCTTTAGGAAAATAGGAGTTATCATATTGAAAATAACTAATAAAAAACAAGCAACCGTGAGAGAAACATTTTTATAAATCTATCACAGGTGAGATCTGTGGTACATTCTGTACTATTCATATTCTATATTATTATATTGAATTTACTATCATGTCTTGGCTATATGGGTTATTAACATTCATGTAAACTATAGCTAAAGAAACCACACTTCATAAATCCAAGGTATATATGTTTGCCCCTGCAGTGTCTTCAAGGGTAAGATTAGGAATTTTAACATTAAAACACAAATGCTGTCACTAACTACAATAAATATGCATTTTGACACTCCAAAATAAAGAAACTGAAGATTGTATTTCAAATACTCCCTTAATGCCTAAAGGTGGGTGTGTGTGTGTGTGTGTGTGTGTGTGTGTGTGTGTGTGGCAGAGAGCGGGGTGGAGTGAGGGAGATTTCTCTCTGAGGACATAGATTAATAGTGAAAGAAAAATATACAAAGAATTGCACATTTTAGTGGAAACCTCTTATTCATTAATATGATCCAAACCAAATCTTTAAAAAATTTAATAGAAATATGTACTTGTTAGCGCACATCATGGAAACATTTGCCGTAGAACACAGTTGCATTTTATCTACATAGTGCAAATGTCCTTAGGATTTATTTCCTTGAACACTGAGCACCAAGAATGTTCCAGGTATCATTTTCAATTATACATAATGCTTGTGAAAGGGTGCGTTTTCAGCCAAAAAAATAATAAACAAAGAAGACATACTGTTGTAGGGAGAAATACATTAAAATAACTTTAAGTTACTATCTATCTACACACACAGAGACACACAGACTTGACAGAACAAGCAATAAATGGAACCTCCACTTGCTCTTAAGTTTCCTTCATTAAGCTATCTAGTTTAATGAATCTCCTTTATAAAACTGGTATCATGAGAACAGATTAACCGAGTTAAATTAGAAACATATGCCGTTATTTTTGAGGGACAAGATTTGATCACCGAGACTGAATAATACTCCAGACAGTATTAGATTCCTTGGCATTTTCCCAGGTCATATACAAGAGCTGAGTACCTGCATGCAGTTCAGCTGCAGAATTTGAAAACATTTTCCCAGAATACTTCAGGGCGTTTTCCCCCACTGTCAGTTGATGTGTGCTCAGGGAATGCAAAGTAATTACCCAAAGCAAAACATAATTAAGGAGGGAAATTTACTCCAGAAACATCACATAATACTTCCCATATACAAATAGAAATGATTTCTGAATTATGTTTGTCACGCTTCATTACTACAGTATACAACTTGTGCAGATAATGGAGAGTGGACCCTATTCATGATTACTGATAAATAAAGTTAAGATCAAATGGAACCATGGGGCCACCCAACAAATTCATTTAGAATCCATCAAGGTACTATTTTAAAATATAAAAGAATATATGCTATATATTTAAGTTTGTACAAAGTTCTAGGCATATGGTTAGATATTCTGTCAACTTATGGTGTGTGTCTGTGTGCAGGGCATATTGATAAGAGCTTGAGAGCGGATTAACTGGAAGGTAGAATAAAATAGGCCACAGATATCGATTCAGGTCCTTAAAGAACTAGACAAATGTTCATTGTACTCATTTTGAATCTTCAGTGTTCACTTTCATTAATACAACTGCTTCAAAGTTTGCATATAAACGTCTGAGATTCCTAAATTACATAGTGGTAATGAATTTTAGTAAAGAAGAAATTAATCTGTACAAAAGAAACTATTTTCTATCCTCAATGTCCTCATCTTTAAAAGAGAGCTTTGTTTACTTAAAGGCAAGGGACTTTAAATTTCATTTCCTTCCCACTTTAATATCTTCTAATATCATTCAGTCAAACAATTTAATAAGTTTCTACTATGTGCCAGGCAACACACATAGTGAGATACTGGATATAAAATGATGAGCAAAAACACACCTAATTTTACAGTTAAATTAATTAGGAAAAATGCACCTTTGCAGGAATCTACCAAATAATCAACTATATAATTTAAATTGTTAATGCCCTGAAACTGCCAATTAGGGAAGGGAAAGATATATGGGTTGAACTTGATTTAGAATTTCAGTGTAGCAGGATTTCTATCAAAGGTAAATTAAAGGAGAGGTATGTGATATGATGATGGAAAAGTTCATATAAATTTATGAATTAAAATAAAATGCAAAATGCATTTTTGTCTGCTATTTGATTCTATGGATACTTGTTCTTCCCTCCAGCTGAAAGCAGAGATTATTAAATTATGAAATGCTACAAACTGCTATATCTAAATAATGACGCTAACTAAATTGGCACTTTTTCATTATTTGAAAAAAAAATAATCTACTATGAATATTAAATTAGGCCAGCTTTGAAACCATATGAAATGAAAGGCGAAAAAGATTTATTGGATAACCTTGTCAATTTCTCTGTCATGGAATATTTTCCCCATTGTTTTAATTTTAAATGCTTTGCCAAATTCAGTTTTAAAGACTCAAGCAAAAGATCTAAGGCATGTCAGCCTAATAGACTTAGCATTAGGAAATTAGGTTACATGTTAGTTATAGAAGGGAGAAAAGTGCCCATATCTCTGTAGGTTCTCAGAACTGCTGCATATATGTCATCATTCCTGGAATACTGGTCAGAACTGTGCCACTTCCTGGACTTAAAAGAACCAAGCAGCTTACCAGAATTTCTGATCCCTTGATAAGATTCGAAGCTGTGCTTCTTGCAGGCAAGATGTAAAGGCTTCCAGGAATTGCCTGCCTTAATATTGAAACGTTGAAGTTTAAAAAAAAAAAGGCTAAATGTCTTGCTCCTCCAATATTTTAAAATATATTGTTCACAAAATAATATTTTATACAACAACAACTAATAAGAATCAATGCTGGGATTTGAACCCAAGTTTCAAGTTCCAAACCTAGGCTTTTAACCACTATACCTGGAAAACACCCAAAGGGATATTTTATTAGGTGGGTATTGTTATAACACTGTTTCACATCTAACAGTTCTTTTGCATTAAACTGAGTTTTTACAAATTTATAAGATGTAGTAACTAGGAACAGTTCTCAAAAGGATATATATATATATACACACATACATACATACATACATACACACAAATATTATTTGCATATTAACCTACACAAAGAACGGAGCTTTTGTGGGCCTGATGTGTGCTGCCTGACAAGTCATGGCTCAACCTAAATGTCATTAAAAATGTTGAATATCGCACTGGATCTGATTGCTGATAGCAAATGCCCAGTTGATTGAAACTAATTCTATATTTGGGATATGTGGTTTTAATTGTGTTCTCAAAGTTTACTCTGTGTTTTTCAATCCTCCAATTAAAGACAAAAAGACTGTGTTCTATTCATACATTCACTTATTAAGATTGCCTTCATTTTCATAGTTTAAGTAGAGAAAATGAAGCTCTCTCATGTCTCATGAAATGTTTAGGCCTACAGCTGGTCTGGAGGGCAGAAGATAAAAAGCTCACTGTTAATAAAACTATGCAGAATGCCTATTTCCCAAATATTAAGAAAAATGAGTTAAGTTCTGTGCCACAGAGTTGAAAAGAGAGCTTTACTATTTACAGGGGCATATTTGTTGGTGGTGTGAAAACCATAAGAGTAAGAAGATATAGAATAAATCCAAGAATACAGGAGAAATTTTGACTTCACTATTATGCAAAAGAGTGGCTCACCGGAGATAATCCAATACTGAAACAAGGGCTTTCTAGAATTGAGGAAAGTTGTTATTGGGTGTATTAGTCAAGACTCTGGTTTCAAGTAGAGAATCCCAATTTAAACTGGCAAAATGAAATGATATGAAATGAAATGAAGAGAGAAAATTTAGTGTCTCACTAACTGAAATTCCACAGTGAGAGCTGGCTTCTTGCATAATTGCATACAAAGCTCATGTTCATTGGAAGGAATCTGGGATCCGCTCTCTTTTTCTCTTCATTACTCTCCTGTTTTCCTCTGTACTGACCTGTCTTGGACTCTACATGGTGGCTCCTGGCAGCTCCACGCTTTTATCCTAATTCCCACATCCACAGAGAACCGTCCTCCAACTGGTCCAGCACTTCATGGCTTTTAAGATATTATCATTCTGGTGAGTCAGACTTGCTTAGTTTCAGATCTCAATTCTGACCCTGGGCATGGGGTGAGCTTCACAATCTCTAAAGTGTCTTAATTCCTTCATCTGTAAAAAGGATAGTATTGATCCCTATCACCTAGGATTTTTGAAGGATTAGTTCATCGCTCTAAACCTCTTAAAAGAATGCTTAGTACATATACGTAAAAGCATTAGTTAATAATATTTTCCAAATGAGTGTTTGTAATCACTGACCTACATTGAGTCATACAATTTCCTAAACCATTATGGCTAGTGTGATGGAATATCCTGATTAGATTAGGTTAGAATTACCCAAGTAAATCCTGGATAACATGGGATTAAGGTCATTGCCATCCAAATCTATATTGTATATAAGTGTGTTTCCCCCCCACAAAAATATTTGGTGGCCATTACTGGAAGAAAAGGTAATGGACACCGGGTGAACAAAACATTTGTTTTTATGTGAAATCATAAGGTGAGAAAGCATATGTAAAATTTCATAAATGCCACTAAAAATTTATTTAACCTTTAACTACTAGGCTGCATTTATTCTTAAAGATATAAAGTTGTGTTTTCATTTTGAGTTAGAAAAATATATTCCTTTTTCTTTTCATGACTGTAGATTTTTCAAATTTTCCTATACACTTTTATTTTTATTTATTAACTAGAGGTAACTAGTAATATAATTCATTTGTTCAGTTAACATTAAATATTTAAGGATTAAATCCCTTGAATTTTGAATTCTCTTCTACTGCTAAAATCTGGTATTTCATAATTGTACCTTTGAATATTTAATGGTAGTTACAACCAGTGTGCTTTATCTTAATATACACATGCTCGTATCTTTCTTTATATTTGTTTTCTTAAAATTTATGAACACTGGAGGCGTTTACCCATTCCCTGCTAGGCACAATAATAAAACACATCCAGTTTTGAGGTCAGAATATATTGAAAATCTTACCAGACATTTCTAATGTCATGTTTTGACTAAATAATTACAACTCTTGACTATATGATATTACAGAGATTTCGGTGGAAAAGGGGAAAAAAATAGAGAAAATAGAAAGGAAAATAGAAAAGTATATTTAAGGTAGGTTTTTTTAGAGAGCATTATCAAATAATATATGGATGTACTTCTCAACTGACAGCTAGTTAGCTGATGTAATGGTACAATATAGAATTTAAATCAATATAAAAAAGGTCTCCATTTTTGTTTGTTTTGTTTTGTTTCATTGATATAAAATCTACACTCCTGGACTTAAATTTTGGGAAAGTGTTATAGGTAGATGATGGCTACACAAATTTGATTAAGCCCATAAAGTACATTTTTTTAATACATTTATTTATTCATTTATTTATTTTTGGCTGCGTTGGGCCTTTGTTGCTGCCTGCGGGTTTTTCTCTAGTTGCGGTGAGTGGGGGCTACTCTTCGTTGCGTTGTGCAGGCTTCTCATTGCGGTGGCTTCTCTTGTTGCAGAGCACAGGCTCTAGGCGCATAGGCTTCAGTAGCTGTGGCACATGGGCTCAGTAGTTGTGGCTCGCGGGCTCTAGAGCGCCAGCTCAATAGCTGTGGCGCACGGGCTTAGTTGCTCCACGGCATGTGGGATCTTCCTGAGCCAGGGCTCGAACCCGTGTCCCCTTCACTGGCAGGCGGATTCTTAACCACTGTGCCACCAGGGAAGTCCCATAAAGTACATTTGAATCTCTCCATATAGCATCTACTCTGTCATTAAAAACTTGCTCTCTTTTCCACTTTCCAAGTATGAAAATTTCCAAAAGATTTACATTTCAAAAATCCTAGCACCTCAAGAAATACTACTCTCTTTCACTGTATTTTTTTTTAACATCTTTATTGGAGTATAATTGCTTTACAATGGTGTGTTAGTTTCTGCTTTATAACAAAGTGAATCAGTTATACATATACATATGTCCCCATATCTCTTCCCTCTTGCGTCTTCCTCCCTCCCACCCTCCCAATCCCACCCCTCTAGGTGGTGACAAAGCACCGAGCAGATCTCCCTGTGCTATGCGGCTGCTTCCCACTAGCTATCTATTTTACATTTGGTAGTGTATGTATGTCCCTGCCATTCTCTCACTTTGTCCCAGCTTACCTTTCCCTCTCCCCGTATCCTCAAGTCCATTCTCTAGTAGGTCTGCGTCTTTATTCCTGTCTTGCCCCTAGGTTCTTCATGACCATTTTTTTTTTTTTAAGATTCCATATATATGTGTTAGCATACGGTATTTGTTTTTCTTTTTCTGACTTACTTCACTCTGTATGACAGACTCTAGGTCCATCCACCTCACTACAAATAACTCAATTCCGTTTCTTTTTATGGCTGAGTAATATTCCATTGTATATATGTGTTACATCTTTATCCATTCATCTGTTGATGGACACTTAGGTTGCTTCCATGTCCTGGCTATTGTAAATGTAAATCTACAAGCAGCTCTTTCATTGTATTTTTAAACGAGGGAATAAAAACTTAACCCACTGATAAAAAGTTTTTTTAAAAAATTAGTTATGTGAGGTCAAGCTTAGAAGCCCTTAAGAATTTATCAACTGACTTCTGTTGTCAATGTTCATTTCATACAACCGTTTTGCACAGCCCTGGTTTCTGGCTGAGTCTCAGAGTTTGGTAGTAGATCTCTTGCTTTCTCCTGATCAATTTTTAAAAAATTTTTTCCAGTTCACAGTCTTTTTGATTATTTTAGTGGCCATATTGTCTTTTCCACTAGTGTGTCTACCTTTACTCTGTGTTGTATCCCTTTAGAATTCCATGAAATCACCAGTGAGGGAGATACCCACATCTTCAGCACAGAGATATAAGGTCTAGAGCATTATGGATAATGTAGGCCAGTCTTTACCACATGTTTGAGAAATTTGCTCAAGTCATACCCTAAACAACTGATATTAATTTTATTTGGTTATAAGTTTATTTTCTAGTTGTTTTATCTTTGTTTTCACTGTAGGAGCTTTCCTGCTTTTGACCCTTCAGTAAGTTGTCTGAGACTACTAATTTTTCTGTGTGTAGGTAAGTTAGAAATGACCCTAGCCCATTTTACTTTTTCCAGCTTTATGGAGATATAAATGATATAAAACTTTGTATAAGGTGTACAGCATAATGATTTGATATAAGTATATATTGCAAAATGATTACCACAATTAGTTTAGTTAATATCCATCACCACACAGTTACAATTTTTTCCCTTATGATGAGAACTTTTAAGAACAGTTCACTTAGAAACTTTCAAATATATAATACAGTTTTGTTAACTATAGTCACCATGCTGTACAGTACACCCCCAGAAATTATTTATCTTATAACCGGGAGTTTGTACCTTTTGATCACCTTCAATCATTCCCTCAACTCCAAACCCCTCGTCTCTGGTAACCACCAATCTGTTCTCTATTTTTATGAGTTCAGGTTTTTTTAGACTCCACATATGAGATCATACTCTCCACATATGAGAGTATTTGTTTTTCTCTGACTTATTTCACTTAGAATGATGCCTCAAGTTTCATCCAAGTTGTTGCAAATGGCAGGATTTTCTCCTTTTTTTATGGCTAAATAATATCCCATTGTGGGGGGTGTGTGTGTGTGTGTGTGTGTGTGTGTGTGTATGTGTCACATTTTCTTTATCAATTCATTTGTTCCAACTAATGCACACTTAGGTTGCTTCCATGTCTTGGCTATTGTCAATAATTCTGCGATTGAATATTGGATTACAAATATCACTTTGAGATAATTAATTTCATTTCATTTGGCTATATACCCAGAAGTGTAATAGCTAGATCATATGGTAATTCTATTTTTAATTTTTAAAGGAACTTCCATACTTTTTAAAATAGTGCTGCACCAATTGACATTCTTGCCAATAGTGTACAAGGGTTCCATTTTTCCCACATCCTTGTCAATACTTATCACTTATCTTTTTGATTACAGCCATTCTAACAAGTGTGAGGCACTATCTTATTGTGGTTTTGATTTGTATTTCCCTGATGATTAGTGATGTTGGGCACCTTTTCATGTATCTGTTGGCCACTTGTAAATCTTCTTTGGAACAATCTCTATTCAGGTCCTCTTCCTATTTTTTAAATTGGATTTTTTTTTTCTTTTTTGGCTGAGTTGTATGCCTTCTTTATGTATTTTAAATATTAACCTGTTTAACATAAACAATTTGCAAATATCTTCTCCCATATTGTAGGTTGCCTTTTCATTTTGTTGATGGTTTCCTTTGCAGTACAGAAGCTTTTTAGTTTGATGTGCTCCCACTTATTTATTTTTTCTTTTGTTGCCTTTGCTTTTGGTGTCAAATCCACAAAAATCATTGCCAAGACTGATGTCTGAAAGTTTAATCCCCTAAGTTTTCTTCTAGGATTTTTATGGTTTCAGATCTTATTTTAAATCTTCAATTCATTTGAGTTTTGTGTATGGTATAAGATAGTGGTACTGTTTCATTCTTTTGCATGTGGCTGTCCAGTTTTCCCAAGACCATTTATTGAAGAGATTGTCCTTTTCCATTGTATTTTCTTGGCTCATTTGTCATAAACTAATTGACATATTTGTGGGTTTATTTCTGGGCTTTCTACTCTGTTCCATTGCTCTATGTGTCTGTTTTTGTGCCAGTACCACACTGTTTTGTTAACTATAGCTTTGTGATATAATCTGAAATCAGAAAGTATCATACCTCCAGCTTTGTTCTTCTTTCTCAAAATTACTTTGATTACTCAGGGTCTTTTGTAGATCCATACAGATTTAAAATTTTTTTTTTTTCTATTTCAGTGAAAAATGTCATTGAAATTTTAATAGGGATTGCATTGAATCTGTTGATTTTGGGGGGTAGTATGAACATTTTAACAATATTGATTCTTCCAATCCACAAGCCTAGAACATCTTTCCATTTATTTGTACCTTTTTCAATTTCTTTCATCAATGTCTTACAGTTCTCAGTATATAGGCCTTTCACCTTCTGGGTTAAATTTATTTATAGGTATTTTATTCTTTTTGATGCAGTTGTACATTTTTTTTAGTTTATTATTCTGATACTTTGTTATTACTCTATAGAAATGCAACTGATTTTTTTATATTAATTTTGTATTCTGCAGCCTTACTGAATTCATGTAGTAGTTCTAACAGTTTTTTTGGTGGAATTTTTAGGGTTTTCTATATATAACATCATATGATCTGCAAAGAGAGACAGTTTTACTTTTTCCTTTCTGATCTGGATGCCTTTTCTTTCTTTCTTTTTTTTAAATTTAACGTGATGGAACTGCACTTTTTTTTTATTATTATTTTTAAATTTATTTATTTTTATTTTTTGGCTGTGTTGGGTCCTTGTTTCTGTGCAAGGGCTTTCTCTAGTTGCGGTGAGTGGGGGCCACTCCTCATCGCGGTGCGCGAGCCTCTCACTGTTGCAGCCTCTCTCGTTGCGGAGCACAGGCTCCAGACACGCAGGCTCAGTAGTTGTGGCTCACGGGCCCAGTTGCTCCGCAGCACGCAGGATCCTCCCAGACCAGGGCTCAAACCCACATCCCCTGCATTGGCAGGCAGACTCTCAACCACTGCGCCAGCAGGGAAGCCCCCTTTTGTTTCTTTTCTCACTTAATTGTTCTGGATAGGACTTCCACTACCACATTGAATAAAAGCGGCATCCAAGGGTGGGCATCCTTGTCTTGTTCCTTATCCTATAGGAAATAATCACTATTTTTCACCAATGAGTATGATGTTAACTGTAGGCTTTTCATATATGGCCTTTATTATGTTAAGATACGTTCCCTCTATACCCAGTTTCCTGAGAGTTTTTATCAAGAATGGATGCTGAATTTTGTCAAATATTTTTTCTGCATCTATTGAAATGATCATATGATTTTTATCCTCCATTTTGGGTTAATGTGGTACATTACAGTGATTGATTTGCAGATGTTGAACCATCCTTTCATTCTTAAAATAAATTCTGCTTGGTCATGGTGTATAATCCTTTTAGGTACTGTTGAATTTAGTTTGTTAAATTTTTTTGAGAGTTTTTTGCATCTAGCTTCAACAAGGTCTGTAATTTTGTTCTTTTGTAGTATCCTTGGCTGGTTGTGGTATCAGGGTAACACTGGCTTCATAAAATGACTTTGGAAGTGTTCCCTTCTCTTCTAATTTTTGGAAGAGTTTGAGAAGAATTGGTAAGAATTCTCTGAATATTTGGCAGAATTCACCAGTGAAGCCATCTGTTTCAGGACTTTATTTTGGGGAAGATTTTTTATTACTGATTCAATCTCCTTACTAGTAATTTGTCTGTTCATATTATCTATTTCTTCATGATTCAGGCTTGATAGATGGTATGTTTCTAAGAATATACCCATTTTTCTACATTACCCAATTTGTTTACATATAATTGTTCATAGTAGCCTCATGATCCCTTGTATTTCTGTGATATCAGGTGGAATGTCTCCTCTTTCACACTTAATTTTATTTATTTCAGTCTTCTCTCTAGTTTTTTCTTGGTAATTCTAGCTAAAGATTTGACTATTTTGTTTATCTTTTTAAAAAAGCTCTTAGTGTCATTGATCTTTTCTATTGTCTTCTTTGCCTCTTTCATTTATTTCTACTCTGATCTTTGTTATTTCCTTCCTTCTGCTAAGTTTAGACTTACTTTATTCTTTTTCTAGTTCCTTGAGGTATAAAATTTGGTCGTTTATTTGAGATCTTTATTTTTTTTTAATGTAGTCATTTATCTTTGTGGAATACCTTTTTAGGACTGCTTTTGCTAAATACCAGAAGCTTTAGTGTATTATACTTTCATTTTCCTAGCCCTCTTTATGATAATAAAGTAACTAGCCTTTTACAATTAATGGACTATTTGCAATAGTAGCCCCTTTATACCTATGGCTACCTTTTTAGAAATAGTTTGGAAATTACTGATGACTGGAATGTATTAGGTGTGTTGCACTATAGCAATGGTTCCCAAACAGAGGCAAGTTGGGGGCCCCCTCCCACCCGCAGGCACATTTGGCAATATATAGAACATGATTTGTTGTCACAACTTGAGGGAGGAGGAGATGCTACTGGAACCTAGGATGTAGAGCCTAGGGATGCTGTCAAACATCATTTGATCCACAGGATCCCACAAAACAAAGAACTACCTGGCTCAAAATGGCAACAATGCCAAGGCTGAGAAACCGTACATTATCGTGGTATCTAATTCCTATAGACAAATCCATTATCTAACATGAAGAATTACATGCAAAATTTAAATAATTAACAGCATTTTTTTATGGCTTAAAATACCAAGAGTTCTAGTTTCTAAAAGGGATTTCTTGCTTTGCATAACAGAGTAAATAAGCCTGATTGTGTGTTGGAGTGGGCAACTCTGCTTTTTGCAATTTCTTTGACAAGTTCCTTTTAATTACTATCTGTAAAATCTGGAGGGTTTGAGTGCATGCTTCTTCTCTATACTTACTGAAGAAATACAAAAGTGCTAGGGAAAATGTGAGAAATTTTGAGACCAGTGTTAAAGGTTGGTGTCAAGCTCCTAGGTTTACTCACAACAAACTGACTAGTCAATGCTATAGAAACAGAAAACACAGTATATGAAACTGAACTCTACTTATAGATTCCTCAACCTGGAGATCCCTAAATTAAAAATTCTTTATTTGGACTCAGATTTCACTCTGGGGCCCAGATTGAAAGAATATGGTTTCTATCCTGCAAAGGAACGCCACCTCACCTGAAAGTTTCTTAGGTTGTTAAAGAGTCTGATTAAATCCTTCTGATGTCTAAGTGTGAAACATTTTCTGAGAAAACAGGTTGGATACTTTTGTCTAGAGCTGGAGGTTAGGTTTATAAATTAAAATATCTTTTAAAATTTGAAGACTATTTTCACTTCTAGACAAATTGAAGTAAAAAAATAATAAAAAAAAATAACCAACGGTATTTACCCATCTGCTTGAATCAAAGAAATACAAATAGACAAAATAGGCAAATGGTTGTTTTTAAAGCAATAAATATTAGGTGATAAAGGACAATCATTGCTGAGAGATGAGAAGCAAATGACATGAGCCCTATTTTTGCCCCCAGCTACTGCCTTTAAAGAATTTCCAGGCCATAGTTCAGGGAAGGAGAACCGAGGTGGAGGCCAGCTGACTCCTTGAATAGACAGACTGACAATCCAGGAAGAAAAAGGTAGCTAGATTTCATACCTGAGAAGACAGAGATGCACAGAGAACCCCACAGATCTTCAGGGAGTTTGCAGAGGACACATACGTGTGAAGAAACTAACCAAGGCTTGAGAAAGAATCATCCAAAAGGACTAGAGGGAACATTGCATGGTGCTCATATGGGGCCAGATATACCAGTTTCCACCAGCCAGACTGGAAAACTCATAATTCACAGCATTGAGTTGAGTACTTCAGGTCTTATCTCAGTAGTGGGGAAGAATTAGTCCTAAAAGGAACCTTGCTCCAGACTCAATGAACAATCATACATGTAAGAACCAAATGGATCAAACTGCTTTCGAGTTATAAACTGCATCCCAGAGCAAAGCTTAAAGAGACTTAAGGGAATACAAAAGTAGTCAGCACTTAACAAAGTAAAATTCACAATGCCTGGCATCCAATCAAAATTATCAGGCAGGAACACCCTGACTCATAGTGAGAAAAAGAATCAAAAGTGACCCAGAACTGACAGAGATGTTAGAATTAGCACAGAGGTCAGTAGACACAGGAAAAACAGTTTTAAGACCCAAATCAAACTTTTAGAGATTAAAAACTACAATATGTCAGATGGAAAAATACACCAGTTGGTATTAACAGAAGTTTAGACATGGCAGAAAAAAATGTTAATGAATTTAAAGGCATAAGAATAGAAACTATTCAAAAAGGAAACACAGAGGAAAAAAAAAAAAGAAAGAGCATTAGTGAGCAATCAGATAACTTCAGATGGCTCAATATATGGGTAATTGGTATTCCCCTAGGGTGGAGGGTTAGAAAAATACATTTTTTTAAATGGCTTAAAATTTTACAAATTTGAAGGAAATTAAAAGCCATTCAAAAAGTGTAACAACCTTAAATATAAGTAACATGAAAGAAAGAACAAAAGGCATTATCATAATCAAATTTCTCAAAGCCAGTGATAAGAGAAAATTGTAAAAGCAGCCAGAGATGAATTTTGTCTCAAGAAAAGAAAGGAAAAAAAGGAAGAAGAAAGAAAGCAACGAGAGAAAAAAAGACATGTTGCAAACAGAGGAGAAAATATAATAACATCAGATTTCCCATTGGAATTAATGCAAGCAATGAGACAGTGGAAGAATATTGGAAAAGTACTAAAAGGGGGGAAAAAACCTGTCAATTTAGAAATCTATATTCACAAAAATATCTTTCTAAAACAATCAGAAAAAAGAGATGTTTTCAGACATATGGAGGCTAAAATAATTCATTACCAGCATTAACAAAAACATGTTAAAGAGTGTCCTTCAGGCAGAAGGAAAATGATAGGAGTTAGAAGTCTGAATCTACACAAAGGAAAGAAAAGCACAAGAAATTATAACTACAAGAGAAATACATGTTTTTATCATTATTTAAAACTCTTTAAAAGACAATTGACAATTTTAACAGAAATAGTAACAACATATTAGGGGTTTATAATATATGTAAAAGTAAAATGCATGACAATATGATAAATCTGAGAGAGAAGTTCACTATTGTGTACTTAAACTACACATGAAGTGGTATAATATAATTTGAAGGTACACCTGCAATAAGTTAAATATGTATAATATGAATATTAAATTAAACACTAAAATAACCAAAGAATTATTGCTTATAAGCCAATAAATGATATAAAAATCAGCTCCTCAAGGAAATTCAATAATACCAAATATTTATGCACCTAATAGCAGAGATTTAAATTACATGAAGCAAAAACTGATAAAACTGCAAGGAGAAACAGATAAATCTATAATTTTAGTCAGGGCTTTTAATACCCCTCTCTCAATAATTGATAGACCAAGTAGACAGAAAATCAGTAAGGATGTTGTAAACTTCAACAACACAATCAACAAATTTGACCTTACTGATGTTTATGGAACATCAAACCAACAACACTGTTCTTCTCAAATCTAAAACAGACACTTAGCATATGGATATTTACTAAGATAGGCCATATACTGGGTTATAAAAGAATATAAAACATACATTTAAAAGGAATCAAGTAATATAAGAATCTTCTCTGACCACAATGGAATTAATTTAGAAATCAATAACAGAAATAAAATCTCTAGGAAAATCCCCTAATATTTGAAAACTAAATACATTTTAAATCACCCATGGATCAAAGAAGAAATTAAAAGTGAGTATAAAATGTATACTTTTTATATAATAAAAAAGTAAAAAAAATAGAATGGAACCCCACTAATTTTAGGGAAAAACTTTGGCACTAAATACCTATAATAGGAAGGAAAGTCTAAAACCAACGACCTCAGCTTCCACCTTAAAACTTACAAAAAGAAAACTAAACACAAAATGAGCATAAAAAAGAAAATTATAAAGGTAGAAGTAAAAATCAATGAAATAGAACACGGAAAGATAGAGAGAAAAATCAATAAAACAAAAAGCTGATTTTTTGAAAAAACAAATAAAATGGATTAAACCCTACCCTAACTGAACAAAAAGAGAGATGATACAAATACCCAATATTAGGAATGGGAAAAATGACATGACTATACATTCTGTAGACAGTAAAAGGATAAGGGATAATTATGAACAACTTTATGTCAATAAATTTGACAACTTAGATGAAAAATGACAAATTCCTCGAAAAACACAAATTACCAAAGCAACTCAAAAAAACATAGGTAATTAAATAGCTCTAAATGTATAAAAGTTATAACTGTAAATAAAACATTCTCATAACGAAAGTTCCAGGATGCAGGCTACATTGGTAAATTCTACCAAGTAATTAATGAAGTAAATATACCAATTAAAACAAAATAAAGAGGAGGAAGTACTTTCAACTCATTCTATGAGGTCAGGGATACCCTGATGTGAAACCAGTTAAAGATGTTGCAATAAAGGGACACTACAAATCCCTCACAAACATAGATGCACAAATTGTAACCAAAATTTAACAAATCAAATCCAACAATATATTAAAAGATAAATATGTCATAACCAAATGGTGGTGTTTATTCCAATAATGCAGAGTTAGTTTAATATTTGAGTATAAATCAGTATAATTATCCATATTAGCAAAGTAAATCATCTCAATAGGGAAAAAGTCATTTGACAAAATCTAACATCCACTACTAATAAAAACTCTCAGCAAACTAGGAATGGAAGGAAGACACTTCAGCCTGAATGGGTATCTATAAAAAACCCTACAGATAATGTATCAATACTTACTGGTGAAAGACTGAATGCTTTCCTAGTAAGAGCAAGAACAAGACAAGACAGTAATCTGCACTCATTACTTCTGTTCAACATAAAACTTGAAACTCTAGTCAGTGGCTTTAGACAAGAAAATAATGAAAAGATCCAGATTAAAAAGGAATAATGATTTGGAGATGACAGGGGTGCCTATGTAGAAAATCCAATGGAATCTACCAAAAATTACTAGAAGTAATGAGTTTAGCAAGGTTGAAGGACACAATATCAAGATGCAAATTACATTTCTACAATATGTCTATATACTAGCAACTAACAATGGGAAATTATAATTTAAAAATAGCACCATTGAAAAGTATAGAAAAATATGAATTGACTGTGTGAAATATGTCAAAGACCGGTACATGATAACAATAAATATTGTGAAGAGACATTAAAGAATAAATAGAATAAATGGTACATCCACTTTGGAAAACAGTTGTGCAGTTTTTTAAAAAGGTAAATACCCAGCCCTTCCACTTAAAGGTATTTACCCAAGAGAAAAGAAAATGTATGTCTGAAGATTTTAATTCAAAGACTTATAGCATCTTTATCTACAGTAGCTAAAACTCTTACCCAAATGTCCATCAACAGGTGCAAGAATGAACAAATTATGGTATATCTGAACTATGATATACTACTCAGTGATGAAAAGGTATTGACTTTTGATAAATGCAACATCATAAATGAATCTCAAAATCATTATGCTGAGTGAAAAAAGCTTTACTTTTATGAAGCATTTATTATTTTGATTTTCCTAATTTGGTTTTATGTGTCAAATGAACTAACACTGTTTCCATAAAATATTTAAAAAGCCAAGAGTACAAACACAGGTTCAACCAAATGGAATTGTAATAACTTAGGTCTTTTGAAAAGATTTATTCATTTGAACTTTAGCTAATGTTACACTCTTGGACTCAATCCACTACACTAGATGGGTAAATTTTTAAACTTCACCTCTCTTCAACCTTTTATTATCAACAGTGATTGTGTTACTCTGTAATGTCAACTTAAATTTCCACATCCTCACTTAAGTTAAAGACCTTGTATGAATATTAAATTGAGTTAATTAGGAATATTTGATTGCATAACAACTTCTAAGGACATTAACATTCATAAAAAGAGAAAATTAAATGAACTGAATGACCAAAAAGTTATTACTTATATACCCCTGTCAATGAAAAACATATCTGCTTCTTTTGTAAACTCCAATTAGGATGGTAACAAACACTTTCCTGGATGGGCTGGTAGGTGCTAGAGATGTGTTAATTGCCCTTATACCACATAATATGTTCTTACCATCGGTATAATTATTGACCAAATCTTTATAAAATAGTTACATATTATATTCCAATAGGGGATTCACTGTGCCCAATTCTATTTTTTTACTATAATAATTTAAGCAGAGACATGTAATTTTTATGGGGGAAAAGTGGTCCCTCTTTTCCCTCATACTTGCCTAAAGGCTCCTACGATAAGTCTTAGATCAGAAATACAGACCTCTGGAGAAACATCAAAAAGAATAACAGCCTTAGTACAGGACTGTGTAAGGTGCTCTTGAATACCGATACTGGAGAGAACACACACTGATGGATATAGGATTTTTAGTTTCAGTTGATTTTGCCACCCTGAGTATACACCTGTCACACTGTAATAGGAGAACAGATCAGGACTCCTTTTGTCCAGAAGTAGATGACTTTGAGAAAGGGGACTACTGATATAAAACCTAGCAGAACAGGAACATTTCTTTGAGATTGAATTGCATTGATAAGGGAAATCTGATTGTGGATAAGATTATATTTTTTGAAGAGCATGTTAGGAAATCTTTCATTGTTTTCTTCATAGTCAATCGCTATCTCTCAATGTGGCAGGCTATACTTGTGTAATCTGGAAAGAAAAACTCTTATTTTCCTAACTCGTTCCCTAGAACTGAGGGGAAATAATCTCATGGGAAACATTAAGGTAAATTATAAGAGAGTGAGTCATCAAAAGAATTGAGGATATTGATTCTGTTGGAAAGATTAACATATTGATATTAGCTTTGTCTGTTAAATTACACAGAAAAATGATCAAATGCCCTGAAATGCCTTTACTAAATCAGTGTACTTTTTATGGCAATGTACATTTGTGGGGTGTTTTGCTTTTTTTTTTCATAATGTTAGTAACCATGAGCTGACCTGAAATGTCATGTGTCAAGGCAATATTTAATTATATATGACAGGCCGACTATTAAGGAACAAGGACTTCCTTTCTTATGTGGAAACAATAGGGCAAATTCCTACTAGGAATTGATCTGGTACCTACTCTCTGGCTTAAGAAGTCCTGGTCCATCAGGTGATAAAGAATATCACTTCTTGGCTGGCTGGAAATATTGGAACATTTGGGGACTTCAAAAAAACAGAATATACATAGAGTTTTAGGAATGGTGGCAAAATCTATAGAGTAAAATTGGCTGCTGTTGTTGATTTCTAGCTTTGGAATTTAGGAAACAATAAAGGCAACAGAAATATTTCTTATCATATAAAGATGATAACATAATACCAGGGACTTCACAAAGCTTCCAGAGAGAAGTTAACTCTGCCTATGTCTCTACCTTTATTAAACCTAAAACAAGTTCTCTATGTACTAATAGTCATCACCTCTTGTTGCAGTACTGTAAATAATAAAGGGTAAATGGGATAAAACATCAAGTTAATGACAGTGAGTCAAATATCTCAAAGCAAATTTATCTGGACCAATCTGTGCCACAGGAAATAAAGCCAAGCCCAAAGAGGAACTGAAAAGTGAAACGTATTTTCTTTCTGACATGGAGGTATCATGGATCAAAAAGGATTTTTATTTATAAATGCTTTGTATTCCAAGAGTTAAGCAATGAATTACTTGGCCATCTTAAAAATTTTATATCTTGAGGAAAACCTGTGATGCTTGTTTGTTTCACTATCAAACACAAGAACTTAAAACTTCTTAAAACCAACCGAGAGTTATCCAATCAGAACCGTCAAGAGTTATATGACAAGCTCTTTTCATTCTGGGATCCTATAGTTCTAAAAGAAGGGCCCTTTAAAAAAAAAGTAAGCTTTCACCCAGGGATCATAAATTATCTATGAATTTTTTCTTTGACAAATCCAAGTAAATCTCTTGTGCTTGTGTATTCAAGGCAGCTTTTACAAGGAGAGCATTTCCAAAAGAACAAGGTATTGGATGGGGAACCAAATTCCTATATCAAGTGAAAGACTATAGAGTGTATAGCCTTCCTGACTTATAGATAGCACAGGGTTTAGAATTAGAAAAAGACAGAATGGATAATGACATTTACCTCGTCCTAGTAGTTCTGAAAGCTGAACTTTAGTTAGCAACTTTTCTAAGCCTCTATTTCCTTAATGGTAAAATGAAGAAAATCCTACCTATCTCATAACTTTATGGTGAGGATTAAATAAAATAGTTAAGGGCCTAATACAAAAGTTGTTTAAAAAATAACAATAACATGAGAATGATATTAACTGACCTCATTCTATTACCTCTTTGATCAATGCTTGTCCAGGAATTTTCAAGTACTCCTAGTCATCAGATGATAGTTAATGCACATATAACATCCAAAATCCTTTTGATCCACCTTGAATACATTTCTGGGATTAGGCGGCAGGTTTTGCAAATTTAAACTTCAAATCAGAGTACCCAGGTATGAATCAGTTGTACCCCAAAGACTGTTAAATGAGGGACAAAATGTATCACTTCATCACGCTGCTCTTGTATCCCTTATTTTACTCCAAATTCACATTTTTTTTTTAAGTTGTGTCTTATACTTTCTGTAATGCTTCTTAGTGTGAATATAATAAAGCAGCGATTCCTTATGTAGTTTAAGATAGTATTCTCTCCCCTTGGAGGGGGAAAAATGGCCTCATAGTAATTACTTCTTTACTATCATACATGGTATATATGGATTAATTGTGTTGAAATAACATTAGCATGCCAAATGAAACTAATCGATTTTCATTATGAAGTAGAAATTTTTATTTTTGCTTTAAAAGCTCTTGATGGGGCTTCCCTGGTGGCGCAGTGGTTGAGAATCTGCCTGCTAATTCAGGGGACATGGGTTCGAGCCCTGGTCTGGGAAGATTCCACATGCCGTGGAGCAACTGGGCCCGTGAGCCACGACTACTGAGCCTGCGCGTCTGGAGCCTGTGCTCCGCAACAAGAGAGGCCGCGATGGTGAGAGGCCCGCGCACCGCGATGAAGAGTGGCCCCCGCTTGCCGCAACTAGAGAAAGTCCTCGCACGAAACAAGACCCAGCACAGCCAATAAATAAATAAATAAATAAATAAATAAATAAATAAATAACTATTAATTTTAAAAAAAAGCTCTTGATGACGTGGGCGCGGTTAATGCCAGTTCCCGAGGACAAAGAAAGTTTAGCTATAAAGTTTTGGTGAGCTTATGAGTTACTGGAACTGAATTTTATTTTTTATTTTATTTGAGATGATTATTTACATGATTTTCATTTTTTCTTCCTCAGTACTATTTCCTAATGTTTTAAGCTACTTCACCTCTGTCTAAATATCTATATATTGTTTCACTCCTCTAAAGTTTCCTTCTTTAACTGCACTATGAATATATGTATATAAGTGTATGTATATATGTATGTATGCATGCATATATATATATACACACATACAATTTTTTGTATGTTTCATTTCGCTTATTCACTGGAATAGAACACTGAACTTTGAGAATGTTTCTCTTGAGATGTACAGAAGGAATAAGTATTTTTCACTCACTAGAAAAGAAAGCCATGGCCAGTGGAAGTATAAATTTTGATAAATACAAGTTGCCAATCTTCTCTATAAGAGGTACTGCTTTCTGATTTTTGAACATGTCTACTAATGAAATTATCTCAAAAAATCTTTCTTTATTCCTTTCCAGATCAATGGTCACACATTTGTTACATGAAGAGAAAAATGCTTTAAGAAACATAAAAACATTCCAGTAACTTTTTGGAAGTTAGAAATGCTGCAAAACAATTGTGTAGGGATTTTTTATTTAAACAATTAACTTGACATTTGGATTATTCTTTTTATAGAAAAGTATTTGTAAAAATTAAAGGATGCAAAATGTTTTCAAATAAATGTGTTTTCTCAGCCTGTCTCAAAAGAACTTGGCCCCTTATGATATCTAATTTTAGACAGAAATTTAGAAAATTAATTTAGTCTTTTTCTAACGAGCTGAAGAAAATGGCAATCTGCATGTAGAAAACAGGGTGATTTAAATCACTTTTTCTTTCAGTAATGAAACAATTTACTATTCAATGTACTGGCTAGATGCTGGTTTCAGTGTTTATAGGCATACACCAACAAATAGGCTGATATATGTTATAGTGTGTAATACAGCACAAAATGATAGTGTTTTTTTTTAATGCAGTAGAAACAACTATTATTGATTATCCTAAGGCATTGGTTACAAAGCATTAACAATCTGGCATATTATAACAGAAATCTATTTTTTAATAAATATCCTAATTATCTTCCAAACTCCTTTAACTGCCAAATCCTGATTTCTGCTTTTGAGATGTGAAAGAATCTTGACATCTTCTGACTAGATACCATCTCATTACAGGCCTCTGAATGTTGAGAAGAAGTTACCATGTTGACAGCTGTTCTAGACTTTTAGGGAAGATATTAACAATTAGACTGACGCTAGCAGTTCTCCTACCTTGTTTGCAAACACTAACTTCAGTTTTAGTCCTTTAGCTCCTACAGTCATTTGCAGAGAGTTAACTTTCCTTGTTGGCTACGAATATAAAAAAGTTCTTTCTTCTCTCAGCTTCAGCATAAAATAACCCATGAATTGGAAATACAACCTTTAATAACGACTACTCTCCAATTTTCATAGTGGTAATAGTCTAAAACATTGTTTTTACAAATATAATCAAAATGTTGACTAGGAATTTTCCTGTTGTACTAGACCTGCCTCTAAGGCCCAAAATAGAAAACAAGGAAGCTTTAAATAAGTTGTGTGATTTGAATATTTAACCAGATTGGATTAATAACACAGAGACCAGAGAAAGTATGGTATCCATCATTAAGAGACAGGGAAAGGAGACATCAAAACAGAGCATGATTGAAAGCAGGGATTAGAAAAACAATGAAACTGTTTTCTACTAATACCCCACTGAGTTGTCTTCATTGAACTCTTTGCTCATCCATTATCTCATCTGATCTTCAAATCTATCCCATTAAATAGGCAAGACAGGGATGAATCATAGTTTGGTAGAGGTGAAAAGCGAAAATAATCAATTTCTCATAACATTCCTGCTTCCTCGCCTACATTTTACATATAAAGAAATTGATGAGCAGAGATCAGTTAGTAGCTGATAAAGCCAAAAACAGAATCTAACCAAAACTTTGTCAGTGTTACACCTTAAGGTTTCACAAATTTGATTGAGAGAAGTGGTTGTAGATTGTCTGATTCTTTACTTCTAGCCCTTGATTGGGCCTCTCTTCTATCTTTGCATAGCTGATTCCCTCTTATTATATAGAGATAACAGTAAGTGTCATGTGTGACCTTGGAGAAGCCTTCCTGGACCATGGAGTCACCTCTTCCCCATGCTCATGATCTTATCCCCTCACTCTGTTTGATTTTCTTCCTAGCACATCACCCTCTGAAATTATTTTATTTACTTATAAGATTATTTGTTGATTTTTTTTCTTAATACTCCATGAAGACAGGGAACTTAATTGGACTTGTAGAATGATAAATTCTTATTATTTTATTTGTCATACTCTTCGATAAATTGTTTGTCAAACAAATAATTTCTAAGCAAGTGCCCTGAGGTCTGGTACCATCTCATTCTCTAGTCATTGATCAGAACTGCATTTTCCCACTTGATACACAGAGTCAAATAAACCACCACAGCAGAAAATTCTACTCTCAACCTTTTGAGCTATATCTCTTCCAGTCTTCCATCATTGTCTCCTGTTTCCCCTCAACAAAGGTGACATCAAAATGTATCTATCAATGCCAGGTTCCCTCATATAATTTTTGAAGGGGGCAATGCAAAACTCAGAGAAGTTAAATGACTGGTTTGGGGTTATATATTTAGGAATTACAGGAACCTAAACTAAAACAAGGTCTTTTGCCTTCTCTTTCTAATACAGAACACTTGCTATGAAAGATAAACATTCCTAGCCAGTGTCTGGGTAGGAAATAAACCTCTAGAGAAGAGACTGAGGGTTTATATTACTCTCTACTGTCGCACAGATCTCCACTATTCTGGGACTCCAAAGTTTAAAAAAAAAAAAAAAAAATTGGATCCTACTAAAAGGACATCATTGACCTGTCTGGTCTTATCTTCAAGGAGGAGAAATTTAAAAAGCAAATTCAACCCTACCTTAGAGGTAATAGTGTTTTAGACTTGTCCCTAGATATTTAGATGACAGATTTTATCTCCATTTTGTAGATAAGTAAATCAAGACTCAAAGTATTTAGGTAACTAATTTACCTGAATTCACAGGTATAATAAGTCAAAAACCAGGATTCCAACCCAGTTAGTGCTGGAGTATGAAAAATATAGATTCATAGATGTGAAAGGAAACTGAAATATCATTCACACGATAAGAGCAAACTTAGATTTCATACAAATCAGCATATTCTATCCTCAAGAAAAAAGAATATATTCTATAGCATCTCTCACCATTACTCTCCATAATATCTTTAAGTGTCAGGAGGTTCTACTTCACATCTCAGTTAAATCTCCCTGTTTACATTTAAAATCTACTAATTCTTGTTTGAATGAGTAACAGCTGGTCACTGCATAACCATACACTTCATGACCCTTCATATGCTTGAAGATCATTATTAAGTCACCCTTCAGCCTTCTATGATACGACAGGCCCTATAAAATTACCATCAGGCACAAAAATCATTAGAAGCACCACAAGGCACTATCATTAAATTCACCATCTGGCATAACTGGAAATGTCAGCAAATAGAGAATGCATATTGATGGGCAAACTACTGTTTATGCGTTTTAACTGGTCAGCAATGTTAATTATAATTACATCGTCATTGTAGGATTTTATAGCTTGTATGGACAAATGAACATACACTCGATTAACTAACTACAGACTAAATGGAAAATGGTTCTCAGGCTAATGTTTCCAAAAACTATTAGTACTTCTTTTTTTGTTGACTAACATCTCCACAATCATTGAGTGCTGAGCAAACAGACGAATCGGCTCTGCCTCCAAAGAGAACCCAAGCTCTTTTGTAACTTACACTATAGAAGTAATTTCTTAATTTAACCGTTTAAAAGTTAAGGAAGTAACTTTTCCTTTTGCTTTTGTAGTTTCACTGTGGATATTATTTTAATGTAGGCAATGTTAGATTTACATAAACTAATAATATGTTAATAATGCCCTTCAAACTCTATAGGTTTATTATGAAAAGTTTTTGCTCTTAAAATTATAAGCCGTATACTTGAAACTAATATGTCATTATATTTTAATAAAAAATAAATAAAACTACAAGCAATTAAAACATTTATTATAATGAATATTATAAATAAATCATAAGAAGTTTCAGAATATACCCTTCTTTTATTTAGCATCCCGCCAGCTTGAAGTTCTACATGTGCTGAGAAATTGAACTATACTGTAAAAATGATATTTATCACCAAAAAGTTTCTCATCACAGAAATGATACATCTATACTTCCCTCAGATATTTAGATTATACTGCATATACTATTGTTGTAATAAGCTATTTTTGTTAAGATGCTTAAAGTTCAATGGTTTGCTCAAATTCCTATTATAAAATATTAGCTCCTTTCAATTTTTTTAAATTAAACTTTCTCACTTTGGCATTAGAATTTGGATTCAATGATTCACAAAATATGTCCTCTATGAGGTTTTACTGTTATTTCATCTCACCGATTTATTCTTACTATTACCCTTTCTGATTCCTTTGTATTCTCCCCTGCTTGGTTCATTCTCCCTGCTCAGTAGCCTTGATAGGCTTTTCTGTACATTTACATTATTTCACATTTCTTTTTTATATTCACTGTGCTTGGGGGAAAAAAATCTATTTTTCTTACATACAATGAAAGCACATAAAATTGGAATAATCGGATAAGCAGTTTTTAGTGCAAACCAGTATTACTATGCTACAGGTTCTATTTATAAAAGTCAAGTGGCAATTTTTCAGTTTCTCCACAAAAAATTTAAAAGAGAGCAATAAATAGAATTGCTCTAAAACATACGGCAGACAATACCTTATAGAAGGCTATTTCTTACTTCACAGATGTAGAGACAGAGTGATTAAGCACATGGGGAATATTCTTGTCTTACTGAAGGACAAGTGATAACTAGAGATAACAAGAGGATACAAACACACTGACATATACGGTTGTGTATAGATATAACACATACATGTGTGCGCATTTGTGATTGATCTACTTTGTCCTCCATTCTCTTGGAGGCAATATGATATTGATCGCATAGAAGATACTTTTCTCATTAATGGTGTTTTAGCTGTACTTCTCTGATTACCTGTCTACTTTGTATTTTAAAGGGCCTGGGGTTACTACTCTTCTTTTGTAATATGAAAACAAAAGTAAAAATAAGAGCTTTCTCCATTTTCTAAACTCTTTTCCCACCACCTTTTTCTGCTCTGCTCTTTGCACCAAGACACTGATCCCTGTGGACCGCAAAGCTGAGTTCCCTTCTAGCTAGTTTCTGGCAGAGTTCAGCCAATGAGGGTCATCAGTGGGAGATCAGAGGACAGTAAATTTGATTTTTTATTTTCCCACTCCTTTTCTACTCTGGGAGGCATCTTCTAGTAGAGGCTACAGTCCTCCATGGTTACAGCTCCTTTCAGGCAGCTCCTCCCACAATGCTCCAGGCCTCACTGGGCTCTGATGGTGCCTCTTCCTCTCCCTGTCTTTCAGGCTTAGGGGTGGAAATAGCTTCCTGTTGTTTCTCTCAGGTAAGTGCCTTTAAAATGTTCTCCTTTAAAATGTTCTCACACCTTTGAAAGCAGTCTTTTTACTAAATTCTTGAACCATGCGCGGTTCCTGTCAGGACTCTGACGGATACATGATCCCATTCTAGAAGGATAAAAATAGTTTTCTGGTTTTTGAATTGGACAGTTGGAGCAATAGGAACACTTACTTTAAATATTTTGTTTACATTCATGTTCATAGTTTCACATATTAAAATTTTTTAAAAAGTAAAATATTCATTAATGAACAGATAGCATGTTTTGTTAGAAATAAAAATTCCCAGGAACTTAATGTCAGGCACTCTTGCTAATTTCAGCATGATTTCAGGGATTTCTACCTCAGTGTTTTACATTTACTTTAAAAAATCAATTGTCATCTCTATCCATATTTACAAGTACATTTGACTGTGATTCTGATTTGAGGCACACTTTTTTAGCCTGCTGTCAGAGAGGCATTTATTGCCTTGCTAAGCCAAATAACATCAAATGGTCCTATGGAGATATTATTTTGAAATCGTTGCTTTTTTGGCAATATTCATTCAGAGGGTTTCAGTTCTAGTAATGGTTGTGAATTGGACTTTATGGTTTCACAGATATACTCGAGGTTAGTAACTGCCTACGTACTATGACTATAACCTGGTGTTCAATAAGGTCTAGCTAATTCCGATAAAGCAAACCTTTATGCCTGAGGTTCCTAAGCTTGGCATTTTCAGTAATCATAAATGATTCAAGAAATTCCAAAGTAGCCATGTGCATAAATATGTAGAAATGTAACAATCATCTTATGCAGATAGATCACTCAAAAGTCCAGAACACTAATCTATGGGAGTAAAGGACATCTAGTTGGTGGAAAGCAGTCCTGCCCTCAAGAGAAGCCACTTGGAGAGAAAGTATTCTGTTCCTCTATTCTGGGGCTTCCAGTATTGAACTGAAAGGCAGACAGAGGCAATCCTTTTCCTGGACTGGACAGAACACATCATCTTTGAAAAGTCTGGCCTGGTATTCAGGATTATAAAGAGATGGTTATAATGACAATTAGGGGGAAATTATCTCTATTCATGAAATAGCATTGTCCTAGATTCAAGTGGTGGAATTTCTCAGTGGAACAACTACAGAAATGTCTATAAAAATACATTAAATAGAGAAGAAAAGTAGAGCTTCTTTTATAGAAACCATGTAAGGGATGGAGAGTAGACAGAATGTTTAGTGGCTGAAATGAGGAATTCATGAGGAATGAAAATAATTTTCAATAGAACCATAATTTACTTGGAATACAAAATGTTTTGCTGATAGATCTCAGAATAACAAGTATTTTGTTATTAGTGTTAAGCTATGATACTGATATTACTAATTTTCTTTCCTCTGACTGATATGGCTTGAGAAACCACTATTACCTATGAAATCTAAATTGCTCTAGATTCAGTCAGCCAGTTGATACCAAGAAGATTTCATTAATAGTCAAATTGACATTTTGCTAGCCCGTTAGCCTGCTAGGCTTTGCACCCAGCTACCTAAAGCAGAATTTCAGTCCCATCATTAACTTTATTTTATTTGAAATGGGAGGTGTTGATGGAGTGTAGGTGCTGCCTTGAGCCACTTGAGGCTGCATATGTCCTCCTGGAGAATGACAAATCCCTGACCAAGGTACTGCTCCTGGTGTTCCCTAAACCACAAATGAAGAAGAAATCAAAAGGTTCTGTATGAACTTCAGTCTTCACTACCCAAGAAAATTCAGAATTTATCACAAAGTGAGAATGCTGTACTTCAGGAAATAAGTGGTTAGCAGCAGGCCTACAATCCATTCTCTCTCTTTAGGAAAGTGGGGGTGGGGAGGCACCTCCAGGGAAGAAGGGAGGAAAGTGACTTTCTACAACAGGAAGGAGAAAATAGGTGGGCTTAAAAAGCAAAAAATCAAGCAATCTGTGCTATGCATGGGTAATTTTCAAACAGGATTCCTCTGGCAAAAAAATTCCCAGAGGCCAATTAAAGTAAATTCGTGGGGCAGTGCCTCTCAAGAATCTATTTAGAGAAGTTTAGTTGAATAGAAGATGCTTGAAAAGAATAGGGTGGGTACCAGGAACTTGAGGTTGGGAGGTGGGGAGTGGTGATGGTGCTGAAGTAGGAGAATTGGTGTCATACTGCCCTCCTCCGTTGACGAGGCGTCAGGAAGAAGAGTAAGAATCCACTGAACTGCTTTCCGAAGGGAATTGATAAGACACGGGGCACAGGAAATGACGAATAAGACAAAACGAAAGATTGGGTTATGATATTAGACCCACAATTGTCAGAACTCTTAACCAGTACTAAAGTTTACTACCAACTTCAAGGATACATACAATTGCAGGCATAGACAAAACCGAGAGAAGTCTGCCTAAGTTGCTTCCCATTTCTTCTCATATTTTTTCTTGCTACATTAGGACACTGGCTGGCCCAGATATAACATATGGGGTCTCTAAGAAATGCATGCAGTAACATCTTTTAGAAAGGATTTGTTTTGATTGTGAAGCATTTGCATTTTATCCTCTGATAGTTATATGAATTACAGAAAAACTTTCTGGAAGCCATGTCCGCAGAATCTGCATTTCCAGATCTTTTTACCTTAAACTATCCTAGAGAGCCTAGGTATATCCTGCTAAAAGCACTGCATAACTAAGATGAAGCCACTTAGCTAAGAGGAAGTAACAGAGCTCTTTAGGTTATACAGGAATTCCCACACCCCCTTCATGACTTCAAAATGGAAACTCTTTGTCCTCTAGGAGGCTCTCCTTTGGTGCTTTGACTATATTTTTTAACTGTCACTTGCTAAAATGAACAATTAATGTGCTCAGTGAAATTAGGCTGAGACAGAACATCATATCACAGACAGCATTATTTTTCCTGATCTGCTCACTTAGTATTTGTTGAGGGGTTAGCTATATTTTGGCAGGAAGGAAACTTTGAGCAGTTTTCTATTATGTCTCCTCAGAAAATAAAACTGCTTTCTCTCCATATACATATACACGTTTTCATTGTTTACTTTTGCTTTTCATTGTTTACTTTTGCTCCTACCATTCCAAATTGTTCCCTTCACTCTATTTGTTTGGTCATTTCTGTATGTGTAAGAATTGTCTGGATTGCTTTGTTATATAGTTTGAAATCAGGGAAGTTGATGCCTTCAGCTTTGTTCTTCCTTAAGATTTCTTTGGTTATTTGGGGCCTTTTGTGGTCAGTACAAGTTTTAAGATTGTGTATTCTATTTCTGTGAAAAATATAATTGAAATTTTGATAGGGAATGCATTGAATCTACCCAGTATTGCTTTGGGTAGTATTGACATTTTAACAATATCAATTCTTCCAATCCATACGCATGGAATATCTTTTCATCTACTTGTGTCTTTTTCAATTTCTTTCATTAATACCTTATAGTTTTTAAAATACAGGTTTTTCACCTCATTGGTGAAATTTATTCCTGGGTATTTTATTCTTTTTGATGAAATTGTAAAAGAGATTGTTTTCTTCATTTCTCTTTCTGATAGTTTGTTATTAGTGTAAAGAAATGCAACAGATTTTGTGTCTTGATTTTGTATTCTGCAACTTTAATGCATTTTTTAATTAGCTCTAACAGCTTTTTGATGGAGTCTTTAGGGTTTTCTATATATAATATCATATAATCTGCAAACAGTGAGTTTTACTTTTTCGTTCCAATTTTAATGTCTTTTATTTCTTTTTCTTGCCTAATTGCTCTGGCTAGGATTTCTAATACTATATTGAATAAAAGTGGTACTAGTGGGCATCCTTTCAGCTTTTCACCATTGAGTGTGAGGTTAGTTGTGGGCTTATCCTTTATGGCTATTATTATGTTGAGGTACATTCCCTCTATACTCGCTTTATTGAGAGTTTTTATCATAAATGGATGTCAAATGCTTTTTCTGCATCTACTGAGATAATTACATGATTTTTACCTTTCATTTTGTTAATGTGGTGTATCACATTGAGTGACTTGACGATGCTGAATCATCCATGCATCCCCGAAATAAATATCACTTGATCATGGTGTATGATTCTTTTAATGTACTGTTAAATTCAGTTTGCTAATATTTTGTTTAGGACTTTTGCCTCTATGTTCATCAGAAATATTGACCTGTAATTTTCTTTTCTTGTGGCATCCTTATTTGGTTTTGGTATCAGGGTAATAGGCCACATAAAAATGTATTTGGAAGAGTTCTCCTCTCTTCTATTTTTGGAAGAGTTTAGGAAGAATTGGTATTAATTCTGGAATGTTTGGTGGAATTCACCAGTGTATCTGTCTGGTCCTGTGTTTTGTTCGTTGGGAGGTTTATGATTGCTGATTCAATTTTCTTGCTAGAATTGGTCTGTTCAGATTTGCTATTTCATTATGATTCAGTCTTAGTAGATGGTATGTTTCTAGTAGTTAAACCAGTATGGTATTGACATAAAAACAGACATATAGATCAATGGAACATAACAGAGAGCCAAAAAATAAAGACACACATATATGGGCAATTAATTCATGACAAAGGAGCCAACAATATAAAATGGGAAAAAGACAGTCTCTTCAACAAATGGTGTTGGGAAAATTGGACAGCCATATGCAAAAGAATGAAGCTGGACCAATACCTTATACCATACACAAAAATTAACTCTAAATGGATTAAAAACTTGAAAATTTGACTTGAAATTATAAAACACCTAGAAGAAAACATACCGAGTAAGCTCCTTGACATAAGTCTTGGTGATGATTTTTTGAATCTGACACCAAAAGCAAAATCAACAAAAGTAAAACTAAAAAAGTTGGACTGCATCAAACTAAAAAGCTTCTGCACAGTTGAAACCATTAACAAAACAAACAGGCATTCTGCTGAATGGGAGAAGATTTTTGAAAATAATATATCCAATAAGGGATAAATATACAATATATATAAAGAACTCACACAACTCAATATCAAAAAAAACCCAAACAGTCCATGTAAAAAATGGGCAGAAGGTCTGAATAGACATTTTCCCAAAGAAGCCACACAGACGACCAACAGGTACATGAAAGATTCTCAACATTATTAATCATCAGGGAAATGCAAATCAAAATCACAATGAAATATCACCTCACATCTGTTAGAATGGCTATTATCAAAAAGATAAGAAATAACAAGTGTTGGAGAGCATGTGGACAAAAAGGAACCCTTGTGCACTGCTGGTGGGAACATAAACTGGTGCAACGAAAAACAGTGTGCAGGTCCCTCAAAAATTAAATAATAGAACTACCATATGATCCAGCTATTCTACTTCTGAGTGTTTATCCAAAGAAAACAAACAAACAAACACTAATTAGAAAAGATATATGCACTCCAGGTTCACTACAGAATTATTTACAACAGTCAAGATAAGGAAACAACCTAAGTGTCCATGGATGAACGGATAAAAATTTCACTACAGAAAAGGTTCACTACAGAATTATTTACAACAGTCAAGATAAGGAAACAACCTTAGTGTCCATGGATGAATGGATAAAAAAGATGTCACACACACACACACACACACACACACACACACTGGAATATTACTCATAAAAAGAATGAAGTCTTGCTATTTATGACAACATGGATAGACTTTGAGGGCATTATGCTAAGTGAAATGATTTAGGCAGAGGAAGACAAATACCATATGATCTCTTTCATACATGGAATATTTAAAAACAAAACAAAACAAACAAAAACCAACCAACCAACAAACAAGCAAAAACCCCAAGCTTATAGATACAAAAAATAGATTGGTGGTTGCAAACAGTACAGGCTGGAGGGTAGAACAAATGGTGAACAGTTTTGTTTTTTTCTTTTAGTTTAAATAAATTGAATAAAAATTAAAACAAACACACACACATTTGACCCTTTAAATAACTGTATAAGGTAGAGGTAAGACAACAGGTATTATGCACCAGACTATTATTTCTCCCCATTTTATAAATGAGGAAACGGAGGCACAGAGAGATTAAGTAAGTGTCCCACTTATAGCCGGTAGTGTGTAGAGCCAGGATTTAAAGCCACACAGTCTGCTTATGCTGTCCTTTCCAAGGTGGCAACCTCAGGGTGGTCAGAGTCATTGCTTGGCAACTCAGGACCCCAGTGGTGAGTGTTTCAGTGAACAAAGTGGAAGCTACTGGCCTTTTACAATTTGGTCTCAGAAATCATCTAGTGTAATTTCTTCTGTAATCTCTTGGTTGATGCAGTAACAAGCCTACTCAGATCTAAGAGTATGGGAGGAACGTCCAAGTGTCAAGGATTTTGCAGTTACGCTTTGAAGCCATCACAGTGAGCAAAGCACCAGCAGCAATGCCCACAATATATGATACCCAGAATTGTGGGTTGGTTTTTACCTGCTAAAATGACATTATGGTTTCCTATATTTGTTTCTCATTTATGGAAGGAACAAGCAGGCAATGGAAGGAAATAAAGTCTTGACTTGAGGCAGTTCTCTGTTCCAACTGGCATTCTTCTGACACCTCCCCTTTCTCTGACAGCCTTCCAAATGACACTGGACAAGATTTCCATTGACTCAAGTTTCACTGATGTAGTTGTACCCAAATAGAAAATGTTTTGTCACCTACATTCAAAACATATTGCTAAGCCAATTTTCTTTAAATTCTCCTGAATTTTTTCCCCTGGGAGGATTATACAACTGGCAAGTTTGAATCTTAAACTTTCAGATACTTTTGAACAATACTCAGTGGAGAGAATTTTTAAAAAAAGTATTTTGGAAGATGACGTTGGTATGTATGGCGGGGGGAGTGTACATGTGTAGTTCTCAGAGAAAAATGCAAGTTTTCTATTTTAACTTCACTGTAAAGTGCTGACTAATTTAGCTCAGATCATTTGAATATAGTTTCAATTTATGGAGCCAGTAACTATCAAAAAATTTAAGCGACAAAAATATTAGAAAAACTGCTCAATTCACCAGAATTCTGTTTTTGATTAAAGTCTGAGTTTGTGACCAATGTTGCTTTAAAAAAAAAAAAAAAAAAAAAAGCTCTGGTGAATGCCACAATTAGAGTATTCAATGACAAGTCTTTATGATGTGTCCTGAGGGAAAAATTTGATTGGTCTACAGAGAAAAATTTCAAGAGAGTAACATTTCCTTCTGTGCCATATTCTAAGACAGGAATTCCACATGTAAACAGGCAAATATTGGTGTGATTGGGCTGGTTCATCTGTCATGTCTTCATGGACAAGGTTAATTCTAATCACACGGCTGGTTGACAAATTTGTCTCTTCCTCTCTTATCAAGGGAAAAAGAAAAAAAGAAAAACAAACCGGTCTGGATTTCTAGATTGGAGAAACTACTCAGCAATTTCTAAGTCCATTTCATGTTTCCTTGCTATGTAAAAATGTCACAGCTAGAATCACACAGAGTACAACTAAATTCCTAATGCAGCACTTTTTATGTAAAAAATCCCTGTTTCTAGTACTGTGATTGGCAAGAGCCTCAAGTTACTTCTCTAATGGAAGTCTCAAAGTTGTTCTTCCTGCCCCTTAGTTCAATTAGTGCTAACCTTTGCCTTCCACCAGTAACATGTACTTACTTCTGGCCCATAAATTATGTAAATAACTTATCCTCACTTCCAGATGGCTTTTATATTGTTCTTTTTGCTACGCTAACTTAGCCTGTACACACAAAGAGGGCAACAAATATTCAAGTGTCGTCACTCAATAAATCATTCACAGATTCAATAAATATTTATGCCAGATACTATTTTAGGTAATGGAGATATAGTGGTAAATTAGGTATGATTCATACTATCAAGGAATTCTCTCTCTCTCTCTCTCTCTCTCTCTCTCTCTATATATATCAGACATAACAGGCAAAGTTATGCTTCAGTAACAAACAACTTCATAGATCAATGCCTTAAAGTAATGGTTTGTTTCTAGCTGGAGCTACATGAAGGCCTTTGAGGATGTGTTCATTGCTATCATTTAGATTCTTAGAGAGATGGATACTCCCTTTCAACGACTGCTTCCATAATTGCAAAGACAGGAAAAGGAAATGTGGTAAATCACACACTGGCTCTATACACCTCTGCCTATAAGTGACACACTTCTCACACCTCATTGGCCAAAGCAAGTTACATATGCATATCTAACACTCTGAGGAAGCAGGACTTCCTAATGAGCATAGGAATACAGGATCATATTCATCAATGTACTATTGTCACCACCTAAGTCATGCTTGAAATTGTCAGTTGGTACTATATCTACAGTAAAATATTCTGTTTAAGTTCTAGCTTATAGCCTACCTAATGAATGTTTATTTTCTTAGAGCTATATGTCACCAAGATCACACTTTTTTGCCTCATTTTCAGTCCTATCACTCAATCACTCAAAACAATACATGATACTGCTGCCATATATGCTGGGTCTTCTCTAGTCTTGGGCTAGTATCAGTTCAATATCTTTTAATATTCCCTTCCTGGTTATGCACTGTCCTTGCTGGATGACTAGACTCAGCACATTGTGTACAGCTAGGTTGTTTCCATTTCTACCTTCTATTTTACCAGAAGTTATCTGACAGCTTGTATCTATTGTAAGTGATGTGCATTAAAACAAGATTGCTCTCCATCTGCTAGAAAGTGAAGCAGTGGTTTCTACTGTAACTATGTTTAGGGAGAAAATGAGTCAGTTCCTTAGAGTAGTGAAGTGCACTGTGCAAAACAGTGAACTATTAAGCAATCATACTCGATCACTATTGAAATTTAAAATCTTGAACCACAGAATCATAGACAAAATTTTGCAGTTTAGATTGTCGAAAGAGAAAAGGTCATGAGAAAAAATAATATCAATAAATAACAGCAATAATAATAACAATAATAATAACAATGATAATGTTTTGTTATGAAATAGCAACTTTTATGTGTATCCTCTTTATTTAATTGAATTCCTTCTGTCCAGCAGTTTATAACTAATCAGGACCGCTACAGCAAGGTTTTCCGGGTTCAAATCCTGACTTAATTACTTGGTAACTGTGTGACACTTAGTATTTTATCTCTCTCTACCTCAATTTCCTGATCTGTATAACAGGTATAATAAAAAATGCATATCTCATATGTTCTTGTGAAAAATAAATGGCTTATAAAAAAACATGGCAGACAGGGTACACACAAAATCTCCAAAGTAATCATAATAGACATGGTGCTCAATGGCATTTTGTTATAAATATCCTCAGTAGGGCAAAGTTGGTTGGAAAAGATGAAACATATGTAAGGAAAGAATAGGAAAAGAATAGGAAAAACCTTCTGATTACTAATTAATCTTGAGATGTGTATGTGTATGTGTATGTGTGTGTGTGTGTGTGTGTGTGTGTGTGTGTGTGTGCGTGTGTGTCCATTTAAAATCACTGGAGGTTTCCCAAAATTCCACAAATGACTTGCAACGCAAAGTTTCCCAGGACAGCGGAAATAATTGACGTGTTTGAGGATAACGGCACCATCGTTATTTCTGCATTGCTTGGTACAGCAGCATGCAGGAACAGAAATTACACGGGCAATAGCAACAGAATCACAGCTGTTATGTAGTAAGGGAGAGAATCACTTAATACATCAAAATGGCTAACAGGAAGCAGCAAGTCCGACATCAACTAGATTCAAACGTGGGAGTAGAGACAAGGTTTGAGGACAGGTCAGCACAGAAAAAAAAAAGAGTCAAAGTTTGAACAGAGAAAAACTGTTGCTACTCTGGCTAAAGATGGTATTAATATTATATTCATGATGGATTTTTAGTTACCAATTATACAAACTTTTAATGATAGGGTACCTATATATCATTTGTGAATATGTCTACCTACTCCTATTCCTATTAATTAGTATATAGCAATATCTATTCCATGATGTAGGTTTAGATCTTCTCTTCCAAAATTGTGCTATCTTTTTTTCAAATCTGCTGTTTGCTTTATGAAGGGGTATGAGGACTAAGTAAACCCAACAATCCTGAAATGGTAGATATGAAAGTGAAGCACATGTAACTCACCTAAGTCATTTCTGCATAGGGAAGTACCCTTTTAGGGGCAACCAAGCCATCAAACCTAGAAAATGACACCTGGGTGTCCAGCATGGGTGAGTCAGCTAGTCCTTACTTAGGCCTGAAATGGGACTCTCTCCTCATTCTGCTTTCTCTGATAATCCCTCATCATCTGATTTTTCTCACTGCTCTTGCTGCCAGCCAGTCTCACATGGAGCTTTAACTATAGATAAAGCCAGTTATGAGGCCACTGGCCCTCTCAGCCTCTAAAGCTATATTTCTTTCTCAAATTGTAACTTGAATGGTAAGTGCAAGTGAACTACTTTCTACTCCACAAAAAAATGTTAGTATTTACCCACCTCTTTTTTCTCAGCCAGTACTAGCAATTATATGTTTAAAATTGAGAGTAAATATTCCTCTCAGATGTCAGCATATTAACAAGGGCTGACTATGCGTGGGAAAATAGAGTCCCGTTATTATATCATGGAAAGAGATGGAGGGGGAGATTACCTTCTTCTGTCCTTGTAAGTTATACATGTAGGGACACAATCCAAACATTCTTTAATTGTACTCCTGTGGCTTTATAAGACCTAAGGATGCTTTCTAAAGGTGTTTGGTTTCTATTTAGGGGGTAACTGAGGCAAGAAGGAAACTGGGGCTCTCCCAGAGTTCATAGCTTAGCAGTATACAGAGAGCAGAGCAGAAAGGCATTTTTGAAATTTGTAATTGAATGAGAACGTGGAAGTCCTAGATGTCAATAGTAAAGCAGAAAAGATAGAATTATTCTGAAATTGTCATTTGTTTCCTGATTGATCTGCAATTACAGTCATATAATCACTCACAACACAGTTCTTTTTCTCTTTCTTTAAAAAAAAAATTAATAGACTTCATTTTTAGAGCATTATGTTTATAGCAAATTGAGTAGATACAGAGTCCCCTTTCTTTCACACTCACAGTTCCCCTATTAGTAACATTTTGTATTAGTGTGTTACACTTGTTACAATTCATGAAAGGATATTGATGTATTATTATTAACTGAGCACATAGTTTACTCTTTGTGTTGTATAGTTATTTATATGGGTTTTGGCAAACGCATAATGACCTGTATTCACCATTACGGTATCAAACAGAATAGTTTCCTTGCCCTAAAAATTCTCTTTCACCTGTTCATCCCTCCCTACTCTCCTGCCCCAACCAGTTTCCCTCTCCCAGAATATCATATAGTTTCTTCCTTTCCATTTTCAGCAACCAATTCTGTGTCATTTCTATTCATCTTCATGGAGTTGATACATAAACAAATTTACAGGTGCCCCATGTTGAGATCTAAAATTCTCACACTGCATATCCCTAAGTGCCATTTTCCTCAGGGCTGAGTATCCAGTTTTCTGGACGAATGCTGGTACACCACAAACCCCCATCTACCTCATCTTAAAACTCCCTAGCTTAAAGCTGATTCATTGCTGGCACAGAGCAGTGGATAAGCGTGTAGGCTACTGAGTGACACTGCTAGTTTGAATCCTTACTGCAGTACTTACTGGCCCTTTAACTCTGGGCAAATCATTTACCTCTCTCCAAGCTTCATCCTTAAAAGAAGATAGTAGTACTAAGTATCTCACAAGACACTGTGAAGATCAAGTTTAGCAATGCAGAGGAAGTGAACAATGACTGGCCCAAAGTAAACAGTAACATTGTTGTGGATATTAATCTCTTTCTTTCTCTATCTCTGCCTCTCAAAGAAAAATGGACCCTATCAGAACGGCAAATTCCCATTCTGATGTAGAACAAGAAAAATAAGATAAAGAATTCAAAACTAGTTCATTGACTCTACTTCTCCATATGCAAGAGTAAAATAGTTTAGTGTTTATTTAGGTAAATGATGATAGAGTGACTCGAGGTTCTGAGGTACTTGAGGTAATATACGAGAACATGCTCAATGAAATCAGCTCCATCATGGAGTTTACAACAGCACAGATGAGCTCACTATGAACTCCCTGTGGTGTATTTACCATCAATTCGAGCAGGACAAAGGGGCAGAGCAGGATGCTTCATAAAGTATTGCATTATAATTTGTCTTTGGTGGCTTACATGTGCTTCTACAATATGAACACTAAGAATGTTATTATGACAAACATATAATGTAATAGCTCAGATATAACTTTTAGAAAGTACTATTCATTACAGGTGTTTAAGTCAGGTGCTTTGATCCTTTAAATTGACTTATTACTGGCAAAAATAAATATTTCAATAGTTCATGTGGGGAAAATGGGATTTTGGTTTTAATCACAATTAATCATACTTTAGCCTTTAATCTTATAGATTACAAAACAAAGAAATTTTATGAGCTATTGATATGTACTATTATTCATCTTAATATAGCTAATGTTAAGAAATACATTTAAATTATTCTTTAAACAAAGCAATACTAAGATGTCTGATACATGAAATAACTCTATAAAAAATTAATTAAAAAAACAGTCATGGCTTACTTCTTTTCTTTATTAAGTGAACTTGAATTTATGTATTACCATGTATCTGTTTATTCAGTTCAGTTACTTGTCTGAATAATAGAAACATATACAGATCAAAGAGTAAGAAGATCTAAAAGAAGGCAGAGTGTCCAGCAGCTAGTCTAACTACTAATTGCCTTATCATCAATCACGTAAACCTTTGTCTCTCTTATTTATTGGGAAGTCACTAAAGATCTTGACAGTTTCTTTCCCTGTGGAATAAACTAGGACTTTCTCTTTAAATTTAGCAAACTTCAAGATCAAAATACGTACTTGCTAGCCACAGTTTCAATAACTGCCTTGGTAAAGTGAGTATCACCTTCACTGATGTTACTGATGCAGTTTTGACTGCCATCTTTGTCATCATCATCATCATTATCATCTCCATTGCCATCCTTATCTAGTATTCACAGGGCTTTGATAAAGAACCTTAAAATATCCATCAGGAAAAATACAATTTTACTCTCAAATAGTCTGCATTCCACAGCAAATATTCCCATGACATTGAATACATACATCTCTGTTCCATTCTCACTGAAATTATCTGTTTTGCTTTTTTCCAGTTTTTTTTTTCTCCCAACAGAAACTTGATTACATTCCGATAGTTATCATTCCTCATATCCCCATCACTACCAAAGTCCACATGACTCAGGGGAAATTGAACCCACTTTCAGATCTTGGGGTGAATTCTGATTAATACAAATCCAAAGAGCCTATGTGATTCCCCCAGCCATCGATACTGCTCCAGGTATAAGAAAGCAACCTTATGTAGCCATTCAGAATGAAGTAATAATGGATTTTTAGTCCATATTTAGGGGCCAGGTTTCTTTCTTTTTTTTTTGCTGCATGAGAATAAGGAAGCAATTTTTCCTTACTTGCTGCTGGCAGCAACCTTGTGACCATGAGGGAAAAAGAACTGGGGTGTAGCTGTGAATGGCAAAGCAGACATAATGGAAGAGATGTGGCTTTCTGATGATGTTTAGGCATCAATTCAACCAAGTCTAGATGTAACCAAGCTTGCTCTTCTCTGGCCTTCCTCTCTTTTTTTGGCCATGCTACATGGCTTGTGAGATCTTAGTTCCCCAACCAGGAATTGTGAACCTGGGCCCTTGGCAGTGAAAGTGTGGAGTCCTAACCACTGGACTGCCAGGGAATTCCCCTCTGGTCTTCCTCTTTAGTGAGAAAAAAAAATTAACGTATTTAAGCCAGCTGGAGTTAGGATTTCTAGTGTCAAAAGTATTCTAAAATGTACTGAACCTTATAATACTATATTTATACTATTCAACTGCCTTCTTTTTCTCTTCTACCTCTAGTGTTACCCTCATCAATACTTCATTTTGCCCTCCACTCTCGGGTTGAGTTTCTACAAACATTACATTTATTCAGAGTATGCACCAAAATAAACAAACAAAAAGGATAAATAATAGCCTAGTGTGTATCAAATAAAATCTAAGACACTCAGTCTGGAAAGACAAGACCTTCCATGGGTTGGGAGTAGTAGTGAGATCTTAAGAAACACAAATAGAGGAAGAAGACTCGTTCTGATGTCTGAAAAGAGCGAAAATAAAATCTCACGGTATTTCTAGCCCTTTCAGAGAAGAGGGTGCTTAGGTTCTAGGAATACGGCACCGGTTATTTAGTGAAATTCTTCCAATGTAGAGATGCCTATTATCTCACTCATTCACCGGGGTATAATCTACTTGTTTCTCTGATTATATATCAGCCAGGCAAATTTTTAGTAGATGATTTATATTTGTGAATGTCTCAAGAGGAAAGATGAATTTAATAAAAATGACTCATTTAAGGTAAAGTGATAAACCTAAATTCTGAGCATTCAGGGGAGTATAAAACACTTTGGAAAAAGATGAACCCACTCAATTTAAAATACTTTTCAGAAACAAAGGCTTTGAAATGCTAACCTGATCTACATTTAATTTGTTTTAGTAACCAGAAAACAATATATATATAATGGAATCAGATAGTGATTACAATGGCAGAGACAGTCATCTGTCAACCAGATACTCATACCTACCCCCATTTCCAAAATCTGAAGTGGTTGACAACTTCTCAGCTAGAAACCATGTTATCTAGCCCCCTTGCCTCCAGATGTGATTAAATGACTAGATGTCACTTTCAGTTTTAAAACAGCAGATGTGCCTTTCCTCTCCCATCAAAAATCAGAAGATTCTGAGGCCCTGAAGGATGTAGAAACCACAAAACAGAAGGAACCTCCTGAATCAACACATGGAGAAAAGCTGCCTAATAAATAGGAACACTGGACTCTACCTTGAGCAATCAAACAAGAAACACATTTCTATTGTGTTATCCACTGAAATTTATAGTACCAAGTTTTACCACAACAAATTCAGAAGTTGGTACCACAAGTATAGAACTACCTTAATAAGAATCTACACTGCATAACATTGGCTTAGTGGTAAGGCAGCAGCAGCAGGGTAATTGTTCAGGACTGAAAATCCTCAAGGTTAAAATACTTGACTAAAAATGTCCTTTGTAAAATCTTGGAGAATATCTTGGAAGGAAAAACGAGTGCTTATTGAGCATTGTGGGTTTAAAGGAAGAAGTTTAAAAGTATAATAGTAGTTGTATTAGTTACTGCATGCTTATTTTGGTAAGATATTACCAAAAAAAAAGAGTCTAAGTTAGAATTGCCTGTTTGACAGCAAAAAATGAAAGGGAAGCCAAAACTGGGGCCTCCCAGGTTTAGAAAAGCCAATTGCTTCTAGAACTTGAATAGTAAGAAAAAATATTGCAAATGGCTTTGAGCAACAAAAGCCAATTAAGACTTCTCAAACAGAGGAATTTCTCCTTCAGACAAAAGGTATTTGTTTCCCACTGAATCACTGTTTTCAGGCCTCAAAGTGACCACTAATATGCTGAAAGAGAAAACCAAGAAAGTGAGGTGGAAAGAAATAATTTGATAATTATTTCTAAACTATAACCAAGTGTGGTTATTGGTATATAGAAGTAATGGGAAGCAAAGAAATAAAAAAATCTACTAATTTTCAAGGGAATTTGTAACTTCAAAAGCCAAGAGCCTAGCTTACAAGATCCTTTTGTCTCTTCAAACCTTAAAGCAACTTGAAAGGAACAACAAACAATCTGTGAAATACCCCCAAGGGAGAGGATATTCCCCATTGCCAACTTTAGATGTAGTATTCAGCACAGCAGACTAGAAAGAACCTCCCAATGGAAGCATAGATAAAGGAGAACAATGGACAAGGGGAAGTGTTTCAGGGAAAAGTTTTCCCTGAAACAATCCCTGAAACAGAAGGTCTTCACTTTACTTGCCTGGCAGACTCCATTACTGCTCTGTCCCAATGACTACTGTCTGCTTCCTTCTAAATGGATTTTTTTTTTTTGCTATTTTATCACTAGTCCATCAATTTATATATCTTGTCTTTTGGTTCATACTTTGCTGTACAACAACGAGCAACAAAAGGACTCAACAGAGAGGACTGCACATCATCTACAGATCCTCTACTTTGACTTAATTGTAGTGGATTCTATGTATGGGAAGAAGAATGCATATGGATATTTGGTAACAGAAGAGAAGACTTTGGCTGAGATGGCAAAGTATTCATTGGAAATGTATGCTCCCACTTTCATCCTATGGTGTTGTCATGGGCAAGCAACTGTGTGTCCTTTGCCCATTTTTGAACTGGGTTGGTTTTTCTGCTATTGAGTTGTATGAGTTATTTATATATTTTTGGATATTAACCACTTATATATATTGTTTGCAAATATTTTTTTTTCATTCTGTAGGTTGTCTTTTCACTTTGTTGATGGTTTCTTTTACTATTTAGAAACTTTTAAGTTTGATGTACTTCCACTTGTTTATTTATTTTTTATTTTGTTGCTTGTGCTTTAGGTGTCATATTAAAAAATTGATTGCCAAGACCCATGTCAAGAAGTTTTATTCCTATGTTTTCTTTTAGGAATTTCATGGTTTCAGGTCTTACAATTAAGTCTTTAATCCATTTTGAGTTAATTTTTGTGAGTTAAAAACATATGGTTCTAGCCTCATTAGTTTACATATGAATATCCAATTATCCTAGCACTATTTATCAAAGAGATTGTCTCTTCTCCATTAAGTATTCTTGGCTCCCTTGTCAAAAATATCAGTTGACCGTATGTGCTTGGGTTTATTTCTGGGCTCTCAATTCTTTTCCTTTGGTCTATGTGTCTATTTTTATTCTATTACCATGCTCTTTTGATGACTGTAGCTTTATAGTAGAGCTTGTAATCAGGAAGTGTGATGTCCCCTGCCTAAGCACAATTTTTACAAGTGCTAACAAAGACATTATCTAACTAAAACCAAAAGAATACCAAAGACTCTCAAGATTTGCCTTTTCCCTTTGCATGATTAAAAAAAAAAAGAATGTTGAGTAAAAATCACTTGACATTGGAAAACATTCACTTTGACCCTAAAAGCCAGGTTAATTTCTCCCAAATCAAAGCACTGACAGTCTGGCTCAAGGGAAAATATCAAATTTGGTTCAATATTGTGCAAGGCTCAGCAGTTAAGCAGAACAAAATTTAACTCAGCATAAAAGCTGAATGTTGTTTTTACTTTTTGTTCCTGTTTTGTTTTGTTTTGTTTTGTTTTTAGTTTAATGTGATTATAATATATATGGTAAAATCCTGAATTTATGTTATGTGTTCAAGTACTTATTTTATTGTTTTTAAATTTTGTGCTTTCCTTTGTGGTGTTTACAAACCAAGATTCTCTCAAAAAGATTTATTTTTTAGTAACATTTATGCCTGATCCATTATTTATCTCAGAAATGACAAATAAATTACTGCTTAATATTTCGTTTATTATCTATAAGTTTGGGGGGTAAACTATAGTAACCGTATCTCCTGATTGTAATAGTTGATATTTGATGCATAACTCTGCTATACTCCAAGCTCCATAAGAGAATAAATTATATCATTATCTTTGATGCCCTGATCAAACCTGAGTGCTACAGGAAAGTTGTCCATTTATTTTCAAAAGCAGTAACACTGGCTTATTACTACCTCTTATTTTCACAGAACTTTGCATGTAGCAAACAATTAGAAATAAAATTTAACTACTTGAAAATATAAAATCATTCTTTTCTAGTAACAGCACAACTTCTTCCAGTAGGTATACTACTCTTTGGCAGAGAGTAAGAAAGCTTTTATGCCACCTTAGAATCATTTTATAAGTGAAACAATAATTTACTTAATATTACCCCAGTGGCTTAGAAATTTCACATAGCTTGCAAAAGTGTTAGAAAATCTGATAGAATAAAAGCTCCCATCAGCTTCTTAAACTATATCTTTAAAGACATAGTGGAGTGCTATCCACAGTGTCCCCACCCCAGCCTCTTCTCAGTATTGTAGAAAAAGTTACAGAAAGCAAAGAAACAAAAATCAACTGTAATTTGCCTTGAAAAGTGATAAGAAAAATATTCCTCAGAATGCGTTTTAACAATCTGGGCTAAAAGGAAATGGAGGAACTCTCAGAGAAGGTGAAATGAAGGGTTGGAAAATAACATTTGTACATATTCCAAACAGGTTTAGCTAAGTGAAAAGAGGTCTCTCGGGCTTCCCTGGTGGCGCAGTGGTTGAGAATCTGCCTGCTAATGCAGGGGACACGGGTTCGAGCCCTGGTCTGGGAGGATCCCACATGCCGCGGAGCGGCTGGGCCCGTGTGCCACAACTACTGAGCCTGCGCGTCTGGAGCCTGTGCCCCGCAACGGGAGGGGCCGCGATAGTGAAAGGCCAGCGCACCGCGATGAAGAGCGGTCCCCGCACCGCGATGAAGAGTGGCCCCCACTTGCCGCAACTGGAGAAAGCCCTCGCACGAACCGAAGACCCAACACAGCCAAAAATAAAAATTAAAAAAAAAAAAAAAAAAAAAAGATTTAAAGAAAAGAGGTCTCTCAGTGCCTGAGAAGAACAAAGACAAAGGGCTGCACATGAGAAAGGACTATCATAATACAGTGTCTGTAGAAGATGATGTTGGTTCATAATCCATTTTTCATTCTTCTATGTCATCATATATTTGCTCCCATGTCGCACTGTCTTTCATGTGTGGATGGTAAAAATTGTCTATTGCTGTCTCATTTAGGTTGGCATGTACCCAGTTGTGACCAAGAAGACACGAGGGAATATTTGCTTTGGGAGCTCTTCTATACCCAAGGAAGAAATAATGCTGTTTTTTAACTGAATACCATGTTTCTACATGGGATCCCTGAAACTTCAGTAGCCATCTTATGACCACAGGGGTATTAATTTGAAAAGCACACACTAAAGATAACATCACAGAATAAAGAGATAGGAGGAACCCACGTGGTTAATGCTATTGTTGAGCCAATAATTTAACCAAACCAGGGACTGTCCTAAATCTAGATTTTTAGGTGAAATAATAAATTCCTTCATAATTTAGTCTGTGCACAGCTTTTCTGTTACTTTATCTATTTGAGTGGTCAGCGTTAATCAGTGAGAATTCAGAGAAGATATGTCTTTAATAGGGAGTGGCTAGAAGGCTGGGAAGACATTAAGTATAATTACTAGAAGTAAATTCTTAAACTCAGTAATTTAGAGATAAGTTTAACAAACACCAAAAACTTATAGAGTTAAAAAAAAAAAAGAGACAGAGAGAGAACAACAAAGAGAACAAACAGAGATGTAGAATGTTCTGCATTATTTTGACATTGTGAATGATATGACTCAAGAACACACAGTGGGAGTTAAATCAATGTGGGTTAAGGTTCCAGTAAAGGCTGTACTGAACATAATAAGTCACTCCTAGTTGTTCTTCCATATTCCCAGGCTAATTATAATATAATAGAATAATCATTTGTAACTGAAGGAGACTAATTAAAGGCAATGTCATACATAAACCTCCACTTGAGGAAATATCTGTGGAGGAATTTGGAAAGAGGTTGAACCTGGACAAAATTAATTAATGAGAAGATAAAAATTAAGTCATATAAAAGACAGTTCATATGGATTTATACTTTTGAATGTGCCTCTGAACCACTAAGTTTAGTGAAAATAGTGCAGACCATGAAACACATAACTGTATATTCATGTTGTCTTGCCTTTTCACATCGGTAACTTCTGAAAGGAACTTTGGATTGAAAAGTGGCAGGTGATAACTCTCCTAAGGCACTTAGTAATTTGGCCTAAAATAGGTAGATGCCAATTTCTTAGATAATTCTCTATTCTAAATCCAAGATTGTTAGAATCACACAGAGAAGGGAGAAGTAGTGTAAAATGGGGAATGTGCACATAGATATTTAGATAGCTTATAGATAAATGAAAAGATAGAAATATAGCTAGTGCTATAATGATATCCACTTGAATTTTGATACAGGTAAGAAAACACATAGGTAAAATTTTTGAAATAATTAATACAAATTTATAAGACTAAGGTTGTTTTCAGTGTACTGCATTAATCACCCACTGAGTATAAGGAGAAGTGGACAGGTAACTTCCTTGGCATTCTCTTATCTATAAATGAATTTGGAGGTCTGCCCACCTGAGTACTACTACTATCTTCAGGACCAAGACTGTCTCAAAAATAAGTTAACAGACCAAAATATACTTTTAGCAGTTCATTTTGTTCCTAAATCTTTAAAAAAGAAAAAAGAAAAAAAAAAGTTTAAATTCAGGATGCACAAAAGGGAAATTACAGCAGGGCAATACAGAAATTCAGGAGAATGATTATTGGAGCTATTAAAATATTTCCATGTTTTTCTGAGTTTTCTTCTAATGAAGAGGAGTATACAAGAAGATACTGAGGGAAACTAAGTTTACATTATCTTCAAGAAACATCTCTCTCCTTGAATAGGGAGTTGCATCTGATTGTGGGAATGAGACATGGCTATATTGCAGTGGTGAAGGATACAGGAAATATCTATCTATCTAATCTATCTATCTAGGTATAGGTAATGTTTCTGTGTGCGGGTATGCGGGTATGTGTAGAGGGTAGTTCTTCCTTAAAAAGTCAGGACCCACAATTTGCAACATATCAAAATATGAATATGAATTTCAAAAGATTAGGGGCAGTCATGAATTGTAGATGAGCGTCCAACCCTCCAAGACTGACACTTCCAAGAGGAGAAAGCAATACATAGGGGGATATCTTTAGATACTTCCTAATGTTCAAACCCATAGAAACTTCAGATTCATCTGAATCCTCAAATCAGTAGATAGTGGTTAGTTGTAGGGGTGCAATCTGTAGCTTTAATTTGCCTACAGTGTACAGTAGTACTGCCTTACCCATGGGGGATACATTCCAGGACCTCCAGTGAATGTCTGACACCATGGATAGTACCAAACTATATATATATATAGCTGTCCCTCAGTATTTATGGAAGGTAGGTTCTGGAAGCCCCCATGGATACCAAAATCCACTCTCTTACATAAGATTGAGTACTACAATAAATATAGTCAGCCCTCCATATCCATGGTTTCAACCAACCATTGGGTGAAATTTCAAGTGGAATCCATGGATGTGGGTCCATGGTTAGTTGAATCCTTAGATATAAAACCCACAGACACAAAACCTGCAGATATGGAGGGCTGACTGTATGTGTTTCCTATACATACATACATATGGTAAAGTTTAATTTATACATTAGCCACAGTAAGAGATTAACAACAATAACAATAAAATAGAACAATTAGAACAATATATTATATAATACCGTAATGAAAGTTTTGTGACTGTGGTCTCTCTCTCTCTCAAAATATCTTATTGTATAAATATAATGCCTTTTCCATCTTAACTAACTGCTTACATACTGCAGCCATAACTTTTGCAGTTTCAGGCATAACAGCAAAACTAGCATGAATTTCTTTTTCCATCTTCACAATTTCATGGATAGAAGATTTGTTCTTGCCATACATCTTAGCACCTTGGCTTTTTTTTTTTCCTTTTCATATTAAGTTGAGAACTTTCACCTTTTCATTTAAAGAAAGCACTTTCTGGCTTCTCTTTCGCATATCCAAATTCAGCATCACTGCTTTTGTGCTTTGGGGCCATTATTCAGTAAAATAAGGGTTACTTGAACACAAGCACTGTGATACTGTGATACTGTGACAGTGGATCTGATAACGTAGACTACTAAGTGACTAATCATCAGGGTACACCGGACAAAGGGATGATTCACATCTCAGCAGGGACAGAGCTGGATGGCACTACACTACTCAGAACACTGAGTCATTTAAAACTCACAAATTAGTTATTTATGGAATTTTTCATTTCATATTTCTGGACCATGGTTGACCACAAGTAACTAAAACCACAGAAAGCAAACCTGTGGATAAAGGGGAACTACTGTAGCCTGACGGATTTAATAGCCAAAACTCTGCAACAATTCTACTGTCCTACTGCAAGTGCCTAGTGAGTGCAGGCTGTAACTTGGAACCTGGGCTGGCTCTAGGAGCCACCTCATGGACGTGAGAAATTTGGTATCTATCCCAAGGCTCCCCTTGTTACAAAACTTCTTTCATGGTCATAGGCAGACCTACTTCATTTTCTAGCTTCCAACATTCACACAGTATCTCAGATTAGCATTTCATTAGTCAGTCCTGCTCCCTGATAGCTGTTAACTTTGATTCTATTTTTAATTTCTCAGCCATGACTAGTTTCACCAACAGCGGGGATCCAGGTGGGTGCTGAGAATGTGTTTATTCCCTATTAAATACTGTCAATCACTCCTGTGTGAATTCAACTTCTGAGACTTAAGTTTCAGTCCTCTGCCTCCTGGCAGATGGACTGCTTTTATAGCGAACAAAGACAACACATTTTTCTCCTTAATACTGACATGCGGTCATGGACTTACAAATAAATCCTACAGATCACTCTGCCATCCATTCTCAACAAGTCAAAAGTCCATCCTACACAGAAAAAGGGTATACATAGTACTTGGAACATAGTCAATTTCTGCTGTTTCACATGATATGGGGGATTCCCCTTCTCCCTCAATTTGGCCATCTCACATAACTTTACTGAATATGAGTTCTATACATGGTACCTCAAGTCCCTCAAAATATTTTCCTCAAATTTTCAAATCCAACTTCATCCCTAAAAATATCTCTCCAATTTTACTCTGTTTTTCTAATATTTATCATCCTTAGGATTAATTGATCCTCTCTTTTGCAATAGTGTTGTTAACGATTTGATACTTATGGTGAAATGTATTCTTGTATCAAGTTTAATGTGATGATTTTAATTTAATAGGCAACTTAGAGCCACACCCTAGAACCAAAATTGCATACTAGTTCCACTCCTGTTCTCAGCTACAACCCTCATCAGACTCAAACACTATATGGTTTATTACTGAAAAAATTTCATATTAAAAAATACAGTTCAACTGACAGAGGTAACTGTGAAGGGATTTTATTCTTTACTTTATCTTTTGAAAGACCTTGAAGGTAATCCAAACATATCTTTCACAACATCAATTATGAAAATGGTTTCCTCTGCTACTTTCTTCCCTATACCTACAGTTACTCTGTACTTTTTATCCTCCAGCATCACATATACATTTCATCTTTACTCCCAGGTCATATCACTTTATTTTCTCATTTCCCCTCCTTTTACTCAGTACTTGATTATATAATAGATTTAGTCTATATGAAGTAAGCCATTTAAGGAGCATTTTTAGTAGAAAGAGAATTGGGCTGGAAATGAAAAGATCATCTTTAATGAGGTGGAATATTGGTCTCATCACTCTATTCACAACAGTATTGTAAGTGTTGGAAAGATTAGTAATTATTTTTGAGGCAACATGAAAAAGAGAAACTTCACATATTCTACAACTTAAACAGTATTAAAATGCTTTATATGTTTGGCATTATTTAATCCTCACAACAGCCCTTTAGTGGATTATCACTATTCATATTTTTAAGGTAAGAAAATAAAGATACAAAGAGGCATCCAACATCACACAGCTAGTAACTAGGCAGGATTTGATCCTAGGGAGAGTGACTTCAGATTAAATTCATAATCATTAAACAAGCAGAGCTCTAATAGCAACTACCAGAAAAGCTATTTTTGATATTGGTTGAACTATAATCTCTATGCTACCTTCAAACTCTAATGACTCTATAGAAATAATTTTAGAAATTTCTTCAAGAAACCACTGGAAGAAAATATTGCTAAAATTTGAAATGAAGAAGAAAATCTCAAGAAGTATCTTCAGAAAAAGAGCCTGAATTAATGAGTCAATATCAACATCACAAAAACAAAGAAAATGAACAAAAACTGTTTATAAACAATCTCTTCCTGGCAAATTTGGATTGGAGCCTGGCCCAAGTCATATTGATAGTCTAGAGAAAATTACTAATCTATATTCAACCTGTGGAGAAGTAAAAAATAAATTTAAAAATTTTAGAATAATAATAATGATAATATTGTAAAACTTCTTAGATAAAAAAGGGAATAGGAGGTTGAGAAAAGTAAAAAGTACAGCCAAGTAAAAAATATTTTTTTTCAATGCAGCCTCTGGGGAGATAAGGCAAATCTCCAGCCATTTCCATACCTATTAAGGTCAAGCTCTAAGAGTCAGGTCAGACTTTTAAGACATTCTGATGTTTTCTGAACTGAAGTTATAACAGACAGAGCCAAAGAAATATACCTCAGACAATTAGGAAAAGGTGGGAGAAATTTCACTGGTGGTACATGTCCCCTTTAGTAGGTCATGCAGAGTTGTTCTAACCTCAACTATTCAAATTACCCTTGAGCTCCCAAAAGTAGAAGTTAAAGGAAAAAGAAAAAAGAAACAACCTGCTGTTCCTTCCCTAGGTAGCACCACATTAACCCTAGCCAAATTTCTGATACAGTATGAAGAGAAAAATAAATATTTTTAAAAAGTGTTCTATTACAAACGGGATTATATTTATAAAACAGCAGAGCTTTTCCTCCTCTGATTCCTAGAAATCAGGATTGAAAAACGGTGATAGAGAGACAGAGCAAACTCAAACAAAAAAATTCCAAAGAACCTATTGTGATAAATGATACATGACAAATCAGTTACTAGGCCCAAAGGAATCCAGCAGAGAATAAGCACAAACAGTGTGAGGGTTTTCTACTCCTAATTCCTTTGACAAAAATGACAAAATATGGTTCTTTCATGTAATGACAGGGAGAAATAGGAAGCTTGAGAACATAAAACATGTTGCTTTTCAGAAAGGGAGATGGTGTCACATATATTATATTTCAGGTTGGCAGTTTTATTTGAAAAGGGTCTCTGGATCTTTGTTTTTAAGAATGGGGAAAGATTGGGACTTCCCTGGTGGTCCAGTGGCTAAGTTCCCGATGCTGGGGGCCTGCGTTTGATCCCTGGTGAGGTAACTAGATCCCACAGGCCACAACTAAGACTCAGCACAGCCAAATAAATACATAAATTAAAAAAAAAAAAAAGAATGGGGAAGGATAAGAGTGGTATAAAAATGGGAGAAACACAATAGCTTCACCTCAACATTTCTGACAGACAAGACTATCTAAAGGCTTATTTTAAATTCAGTTAGCACATCCAGGGAAAAACACACAAGCAAATATATTTCTAAACAGAATGCCAAAAGAATGTTGTTAGCATGTTTGTAAATTTCCAGTTCTTCCTTACTACACTTAACCAACACCCAAACAAATCAGTTTAAATACAACTTCTCTTACTCATGTCTTTTGAAGCATCACTGCAGTCAGATTAAGTCAAGTAACCATCTGCTGCAAATACAAATAGAGCTACATTCAAGAATTATATTACACAGCCTTCCTAGCAAAGCTCTTATGTGCAAGCTGTTCTTGTCAAAATCAGAACCATTGTGATGATGCATCTTAATATTCAATCAGACTTTAAGTAAAGAGTGACAAAAGTCCACATATGGATGACAGCTGTTTCTTCAGTAAATATTTTCCCATTTATTGAATGGGGACTTATGGCAGTTTAGGATATGTTCCATCAGACACTTCAGCCTGAACTGCTTGGGGACGATTAAAACAATAACAAGGATAATATTTTAGTTTTCAAATCTTTGCTACAACTTACATCTGAAAAAAGCACCAGCTCTTCCAGCTAAAGTTGTACACTATGCCATTAATTTGAAAGTATCCTTTCCCAATAGTTACTGGTAAAAAACCTGACTTTATAGAACTTTATACAATACCATAGTGTTTGTAAAATTAAAGCATAATTCCTATATTAATTTTCTAATTATATGAACAGAGTTATTGGGAATTTAAACATGTGTACCTATATTTTGAAAAATTATGATATATTAAAAAAAGATGAATGAGCCTATTAGCTAAAAGAAGTTCAGATAAAATAAGGTCTCTTTTTAACCAATAGAGTGGCTTGCAAAATTGGAAAGTCAAAGAAAAAGTGAAGATGGATTCTGATGATTAATTCAGTAGCTCCATAGTAATATAGTGTTTACACATCAGTAGTTAGAGAAAAAAAAAAAAAAGGTTTCAACTAACAAAGACAACCTTAATGTTTTACTAGTACCCTTGAACATGTATTATGCCCCTTTCATAAATCCTAAATGTTGTGTTGGAGCTAAGTTTGTTAATAGTCCATCTTTCAGGTAGTATTTTTGAAGTCTGCTAACCACAAGGTCCACTGCTAAATAACTTAAGTCTCCTCTCTTTAACCTAAAACTATGCTGAGGGTCTTCTCTGGCAACCCCAAAGCAATTCTTGGAAGAGTAGTGGGTTGTCTGTGTCTTAGGTTAGCCCTGCAATACTGATGTGTTAAGGAATTGGTATGCCCCAGCTTCTGAATGGTAGATTACAACTTCTTTTTTCCTTCCTGCAATGCAACTGTTCAAATAAACATTAAAAACATTTTATGAGCCTGTCGTCTTATATCCCACAACTCTTGTCAGACTCTGATTTTTTTAAACGGAAATTATTTCAGATCAAACACTATAAAGAAGAATTTCTTACCCTGCTATTGGATCTACTGCTACTGCTTTAGGATTATGAAGTTCCAGGTCAATCAGGGTGACACACACAGACCCGTTGTAATTACACACAAAGATCCGGTCACTGACATGGTCCACAAAATAGAGATTTCTGGTGAGCCAGTCAATCGCCATTTGTTGCACATCTGAAAAACACACACACAAAATCACTGAATCACAGGTGCAAATTTAGTATCATAAGCCAAAGAGTACATAAGTCTACCCAAACCACCACAGAGGATATTTCAAAAGTACAGGTAGTTTTATGATTTAAAAAAAAAAAAAAATTGCAAGGATAATTTCTTGCTATGCCAAAGGAAGTAAGTAGTTATTCTGTAAAATAATGACTACCGCTTGATACCTTTCTTCTTGCTATCTAAGGACTGAAGATGACCTAGATAAAAGGACAGGGAGTTTCTAAATCCTAAAGAATAGGTATTTACAATAAAATATTTCTCCTAGTTTTTGCATTTGTCCATATAGTTCATTTAACCCAATGGGCATAAGTGGTTCAGTGACACAGCTAAATGCTTTCGCAGTAAGAGGAGTAAATACTTCTTGTGAACTAAGGTAAACCCTTATTTTCAGATCCTCTTCTATTTAAAAAAAAAAAAAGGAGAGGTAGAAAAGGAGAGCTGTAAATACCTTTATTTACAAAAAGTATCCAATACTTGGAAATAAAGCAAAAGGAGGAATGATATGTTCTTTTGATGGCATATGTAGGCAATGTAAAACAGGATCGCTCAAAGATTGATTAATTCTCTAGAAGAGCACTGTTGAATACTACTTTCTGCAATATTGGAAATATTCTATTATCTATGCTGTACAAGAAAATAATGACTAACTGTGTCTAGTGAGCATTTAAAATGTGGCTAGTGTGACTGAAAAACCGAACCTTTATTGAATTTCACTTTAATTGATTCAAATTTAAATTTTAAAGAAAGGAGGAAGCTAGTGACTTGGATGGTGCAACTCTAGAAGAATGTATCTGTTGTTTGTTTTTTTTTAACATCTTTATTGGAGCATAATTGCTTTACAATGTTGTGTTAGTTTCTGCTGTATAACAAAGTGAATCAGCTATATGTATACATACATCCCCATATCCCCTCCCTTTGCGTCTCCCTCCCACCCTCCCTATCCCACCTCTCTAGGTGGTCACAAAGCACCAAGTTGATCTCCCCGTGTGATGCAGCTGCTTCCCACTAGCTATCTATTTTACTTTTGGTAGTGTATATACTTCAATTGCTACTCTCTCACTTCATCCTAGCTTACCCTTCCCCCTCCCCGTGCCCTCAAGTCCATTCTCTACATCTGCGTCTTTATTCCTGTCCTGCACCTAGGTTCATCAGAACCTTTTTTTTTTTTTTTTTTTTAGATTCCATATATATGTGTTAGCATACGGTATTTGTTTTTCTTTCTCTGTCTTACTTCACTCTGTATGACAGACTCTAGGTCCATCCACCTCACCACAAGTAACTCAATATGTGCCACATCTTCTTTATCCATTCATCTGTCAATGGACACTTAGGTTGCTTCCATGTCCTGGCTATTGTAAATAGTGCTGCAATGAACATTGTGGTACAAGACTCTTTTTGAATTATGGTTTTCTCAGGGTATATGCCCAGTAGTGGGATTGCTGGGTCGTATGGTAGTTCTATTTTTAGTTTTTTAAGGAACCTCCATACTGTTCTCCATAGTGGCTGTATCAATTTACATTTCCACCAACAGTGCAAGAGGGTTCCCTTTTCTCCACACCCCCTCCAGCATTTATTGTTTATAGATTTTTTGATGACGGCCATTCTGACTGGTGTGAGGTGATACCTCATTGTAGTTTTGATTTGCATTTCTCTAATGATTAGTGATGTTGAGCATCCTTTTATGTGTTTCTTGGCAATCTGTATATCTTCTTTGGAGAAATGTCTATTTAGGTCTTCTGCCCGTTTCTGGATTGGGTTTTTTGTTTTTGTGATATTGAGCTGCATGAGCTGCTTGTATATTTTGGAGATTAAACCTTTGTCAGTTGCTTCATTTGTAAATATTTTCTCCCATTCAGAGGGTTGTCTTTTCACCTTCTTATGGTTTCCTTTGCTGTGCAAAAGCTTTGAAGTTTCATTAGGTCCCATTTGTTTACTTTTGTTTTTATTTTCATTTCTCTAGGAGGTGGGTCAAAAAGTATCTTGCTGTCATTTATGTCACAGAGTGTTCTGCCTATGTTTTCCTCTAACAGGTTTATAGTGTCTGGCCTTACATTTAGGTCTTTAATCCATTTTGAGTTTATTTTTGTGTATGGTGTTAGGGAGTGTTCGAATTTCATTCTTTCACATGTAGCTGTCTAGTTTTCCCAGCACCACTTATTGAAGAGGCTGTCTTTTCTCTATTGTATATTCTTGCCTCCTTTATCAAAGATAAGGTGACCATACGTGTGTGGGTTTATCTCTGGGCTTTCTATCCTGTTCCATTGATCTATATTTCTGTTTTTGTCCAGTACCATACTGTCTTGATTACTGTAGCTCTGTAGTACAGTCTGAAGTCAGGGAGCCTGATTCTTCCAGCTCCATTTTTCTTTCTCAAGATTGCTTTGGCTATTCTGGGTCTTTTGTGTGTCCACACAAATTGTGAAATCTTTTGTTCTAGTTCCGTGAAAAATGCCACTGGTAGTTTGATAGGGATTGCACTGAATCTGTAGATTGCTATGGGTAGTATAGTCATTTTCACAATGTTGATTCTTCCAATCCAAGAACACAGTATAGCTCTCCATCTGTTGGTATCATCTTTAATTTCTTTCATCAGTGTCTTATAGTTTTCTGCATACAGGTCTTTTATCTCCTTAGGTAGGTTTATTCCTAGGTATTTTATTCTTTTTGTTCCAGTGGTAAATGGGAGTGTTTCCTTAATTTCTCTTTGAGATTTTTCATCATTAGTGTATAGGAATCCAAGAGATTTCTGTGCATTAATTTTGTATCCTGCTACTTTACCAGATTCATTGATTAGCTCTAGGAGTTTTCTGGTAGCATCTTTCGGATTCTCCATGAATAGTATCATGTCATCTGCAAACAGTGACAGTTTTATTTCTTCTTTTCCAATTTGTTCCTTTTATTTCTTTTTCTCCTCTGATTGCTGTCGCCAAAACTTCCAAAACTATGTTGAATAATAGTGGTGAGAGTGGGCAAGCTTGTCTTGTTCCTGATCTTCGTGGAAATGGTTTCAGTTTTTCACCATTGAGAATGATGTTGGCTGTGGGTTTATCATATATGGCCTTTATTATTTTGAGGTAAGTTCCCTCTATGCCTACTTTCTGGAGAGTTTTTATCATAAACAGGTGTCAAATTTTGTTGAAAGCTTTTTCTGCATCTACTGAGATGATCTTATGGTTTTTATCCTTCAATTTGTTAATATGGTGTATCACATTGATTGATTTGCCTACACTGAAGAATCCTTGCATTCCTGGGATAAACCCCACTTGATCATGGTGTGTGATCCTTTTAATGTGCTGTTGGATTCTCTTTGCTAGTATTCTGTTGAGGATTTTTGCCTTTATGTTCATCAGTGATATTGGCCTGTAGTTTTCTCTCTTTGTGACATCTTTGTCTGGTTTTGGTATCAGGGTGATGGCGGCCTTGTAGAATGAGTTTGGGAGTATTCCTCCCTCTGCTATATTTTTGAAGAGTTTGAGAAGGATAGGTGTTAGCTCTTTGTATATGTTTTTTTCTTTTTTAATTAATTAATTAATTAATTAATTGCTGTGTTGGGTCTTCGTTTCTCTGCGAGGGCTTTCTCTAGTTGCGGTGAGTGGGGGCCACTCTTCATCACGGTGCATGGGCCTTTCACTGTCACGGCCTCTCTTGTTGTGGGGCACAGGCTCCAGACGTGCAAGCTCAGTAGTTGTGGCTCACGGGCCTAGTTGCTCTGCGGCATGTGGGATCTTCCCGGACCAGGGCTCAAACCCATGTTCCCTGCTTTGGCAGGCAGATTCTCAACCACTGCGCCACCAGAGAAGCCCTGTATATGTTTTTGACTTGAGTATTTTCTATTTGATCAGAACTACACTGTGAAATTTCATGCTAACCTGTTGATATTTATCTAGTAGAAAGGATAACCCCAAAAATTCTAGTCTCTTAGCCTGTGAGGCACTGCCCATTTTTATACCTAACTACAGATCTCATTTAAACATTCTTTTTCTTTAAGATGCCTAGAAGCATTGAATTCCACTAATGCTCTTAGACTATCAGTATTGGGCTGGTTCCCCCAATAACGCAATACATAAATTTCTGGTCCATATTCATTCCTGAATTTTATGACAGCCATATATTTATCTATTGAAAATTATATTTTGATACCTCCTTGTGTGAACTATATATGGATCTATGATTCATTGGCTAAGTAGAGTTTCTTTCTGTAATCTGAACCTAAATGCTCTTCTTACTCTATGCTTCAAAAGACTCTTAGTAACATGCTGCTACATGAATGATATTCTTTCAATAAAAAACTAACATAGATGCATATGCCATCATTATATTCATAATGGTATATATATATTGTCAAAGCAAGGTAGAGAAAGCAGCAATTTTGTGGGAATTTCTATCAGTCCCTACAAGGGCAAGCAAAAAGTAGATATTGCAGTTCACTGGATAAAGATTGTCAGTCTATCAACTACAGTTTCATTTCTGAATTACACAGTCTTTATGGAAACATAAGCATTTAAATGTTTCACAAAGTACATGAATCAGTTCAGCAGCCAGGAGTTTTAAATTTCTGAACTATTTTTTCTGTCTCCAGAAATGTGGAAATGTATACTTAGCTTTGTTTTTTATTCCCTTTGCATTATTATAGCAGCTAGAGAACAGAACCCACTGTTTCAAATGCCATTTCAGATACCTAGGGTTCAGATAAATTATGTGCCAAAGTCCATTCAATGACCCATCTCTCATGCTAGGCATGCAGTTGGTTTAGTCTACGCAATTGTAAATTCAGACAAAAGAGCTGTTTGACAGCATTCACAACTTCTTTCAACTCTGTATGGCTGCAGAAAGATGCTCTGCTACTGAAACAATAGGTATTGTTAACAACATCCTAGTTTGAAGCAGCAAGGTCTCACTAGAGAACCTAATAATTAGCCAAACCATAACTGTGGGAATTGGCATTGTTTCCTTTCCCTATATTTGAAGTTTCTATCTGCTTTTAATGTGATATTTATTAAGATTAGAGAATTAAAGTAATTAAACAAGGAGTTCCAGTAAGCAAGCCAACAGATAGATAGATAGATAGATAGATGATAGATAGATAGATAGATAGATGACTTGAACATTTTAGGAGATTTTTACGACATTACAAAATTGTCTCTAAAATTTTAGTAAGACCCTTATTACTTTACTGTTACTAGAAAAAAAATTACATATGTTCCTGTTATTATGTTTCTCTGGTTGCCTTGTATTCATTCTTCAAACAAAAGTGCCCAGGATTTTGCCCTCACTGTTCTTTACAAATAGCTGCTTTATGGTCATTCAGAATTTCTTACTTGCCAAAAGCAAAGTTTGCTTTTCTGTTCGTATCTACATCTGAAAGTATTGACCACTTTCTTCTGAATCATAAAATAATCTAGGGGCTTCCCTGGTGGTGCAGTGGTTAAGAATCTGCCTGCCAATGCAGGGGACACGGGTTCGAGCCCTGGTCTGGGAAGATCCCACATGCCGCTGAGCAGCTGGGCCCGTGAGCCACAACTACTGGGCCTGCGCGTCTGGAGCCTGTGCTCCGCAACAAGAGAGGCCACGATAGTGAGAGGCCGGCGCACTGCGATGAAGAGTGGCCCCCGCTTGCTGCAACTAGAGAAAGCCCTCGCACAGAAACGAAGACCCAACACAGCCAAAAATAAATAAATTAAATAAAATAATGTAAATATCAATATTAATAAACTTTTAAATTACAGTGAAAAAATATTGAAAGTATTTTGAAACTTGTTAAAGTATTATATAAATATAAGTAACTTTATCTTTTTAAAACCCAATATATGTTAGGTGTAAAAACTTAAAGTTGTACCCAGTGGAAATTAATTTTAAAATTCAAGGGAAAAGTTTTAAAAAAGAAGATACTTATGATAATCTATAATTGGATAAAAAAAGTTACATCAGCTTTTTCATCACATCATAAGGTAAGGAATTAATTAACAGAATTGGTGAATGCAGAACTTAAATATTTTTGATTCACTACAATGCAATATATGCTCAGTGTTATGGACTAAATTGTTTTCCCCCCAAATTCATATGTTAAAGTCCTAACCCCCAGCACCTCAAAATGTGACTATATTTGTAAATAAAATCTTTAAAGAGATTATTATATTAAAATGAGGCCATTAGGGTGGGCTCTAAACCAAACTTACTGATGTCCTTATAAAAAGAGATTAGGACATACAGAGACAACACTGGGGCTACCTGCACACAGAGGAAAGGCCATCAGCAAGCCAAGGAGGTCTCAGAAAGTCCAAACCTGCAGCACCTTGATCTTGGACTTCCAGCCTTCAGAACTATGAGAAAACAGATTTCTGTTTTTTGAGCCACCCAGTCTGTGGTGTTTTGTTACGGCAGCTCTAGCAAATACTACTAAAGTATTATTTCAAGTATTATTCAGTAGAGTAGTTTATGCCAGAAAATAATTGAGAACAAAGTCAAAATCTTGCTAAGAAAAAGTATAAAAGGAATGTCTGCATGTGTGTTTAATGCCATACTGGACCATCGTCTAATAGGCCTTTTCAAAGACTGTTTAGTTCTCTAGGGAATATACCTTTGTTTAATTTACAATTTAATGTTGATTAGGTCCCAGTCTCTATGAATTTAAATATAAATGTGTAGATTGATACATTAAAAATAATTTTTGTCCAATAGAGATGCAAATGATTTCCATCAGGTAGTAAATATAACCCCAGTTTTACTGTCCAGTATGATGTTAACTAGTTTTATATCTAATTTTATAATCGTAATTCAGAATTTTTTCTTTCACTGATTGTAAATACTTCAGTCTTTTCTGTACTTCTTTGAACCAGATTTACCATCCTGCTGGTTCTCTTATTAATGAGTTAAATAATTCCTTAATATACGTTCATTAAATATTTGTACAAGTCATGTTTTTAACTTTTTGAAAATTATATGTTGACAAAGTTGAGTACTTGATTTTTCTTTAATTATTTGCTATATTTAACTAGCCAGAAATAGCAAATATAAACGTCCACAAGATTAGAAAGATAACATAAATAGGTAAAACCTGTTAAGAGGGATTATGACAAATCTAGATGATGACTTAAATGTATACATCTCCCTGAAAAAGAAGACTCAATTTCAGCTGATTGTTTTGACACAGAAATGCTGTATTGTTTCAAAGAAGTGCAAAATAAGAATTTCTGAACTTCATTTGAAGTCTGCCAAATTTTAAATATGGTAAACTGATGTTTTTTTAATTATAAAATATTTTGTGTTTCAAACAAAACCTGTCTGCGGCTAAACTGGATCGAAGGCCTCTAGTGTGATTATATACCAAAGTAAAGCAGTGTATATCATTTAGTTCAGCCTAACTCCCTACTTAGAGTATGTTCTACTTCATAAAAGCCTCTGTTTTTGTATTAAATAAATATAATATCCAGTTTACAAAGTGGCCAGGGGATTAAATCAGACAACACACATTAAGAATCCAGTACAATGACATGCAGTAGGTATTCCACAAATATTAGTTGCTTCCCAGAGGGAACTAAAAGACTGCACTTGAGTTTATGTCTCTGTGACAGCTTATAATACGCACACACTAGAGAACAGCACAGTACTAGCAATAAATAAGCTAACTGATAATAAGTTAGTAGTTTTGATAATCTAAAAAATGTGTCCACAAACATTTTGATACTCCCCCTTGCAAAGGGTAGAGCTTAATTCTCCTCCACTTGAATGTGGGCTCTTCTTTGTGACTGGTTTGTACTAAATAGAATGTGGTACAAACTTAGAGAACAAACTTATGGTTACCAGGGGGGAGGGGTCAGGGGGAGGGATAGTTAGAGAGTTTGGGATTGACATGTACACACTGCTATATTTAAAATGGATAGCCAACAAGGACCTACTGTATAGCACAGGGAACTCTGTTCAATATTATGTAACAATCTAACTGGGAAAAGAACTTGAAAAAGAATAGATACATGTATATGTATAACTGAATCACTTTGCTGTACACCTGAAACTAACACAACATTGTTAATCACCTATACTCAAATATAAAATAAAAAGTTAAAAAAATAAATAAATAGAATGTGGTAGAAATGACACAGTGTGGTTTCCAAGACTAAGTCATAAAAGGTATTATAACTTCCATTTTGCTCTCTCTCTCTTTGGATCACTCACTCTGGTGGAAGCCAGCTGCTATGCTATGATGATATACAAGCAACCTTGTGCCAAGATCCATGTAGGAAAGGAGAGAAGTCTACTGCCAATAATCACAAGAATGAGCTTGGAAGCCAGTCTTCCAGTCCCAGTGAAGCCACTGGATGCCTGCAGTCCTGGCCAACATCTTCATTACAACCTCATGAGAAACCCTATGACAACCACCTAGCTTAGCATCCCCTGAATTTCTGACACACAGAAAGTGTAAGATAATAGATGTTTGCTGTTTTTAAGCCACTAAGTTTTGGGATAATTTGCTATGCAGAAATAGAAAACTAATACAGTAGTCAAATCCCTATAATTTTTAAAATTAGATTTTGTTGACTTCCCATCACTTGGATGTTATTTTTAGACCTATATCTAAACTAGACTGTCTATACCAATAACAGTTTTGGTTCGCTTAAATTACCTGTAATTCAGCTTAATGCTAAATCATGAAGGATATTCCATAAATGCTCATAAATGAAGCCAGGGAAATTTAAAAATAACTTGTCTTGAAATTTTCTGCTCTACTTATACAAAATATGGTTCTGTGATGAAACAACTATATTTGGGCATGATCAAGATGATCCCTCACACAGTCCTCTCCTCAAGAAGGGTAGAATTAGACAGTGTTAGCATCATGAAGAAAATAAGACAGGATAATGACTTCAGTGACTGATCACAGAGGGCATTCTGAGGAGAGGATATTTGAACTGAGCTCAGTGTGACAAGAAGTTGTTAGGCATGTGGAGATTTGGGGGCAGAGCCTACCAAGGAGGAATGAGCTTGGCATATTCTAAAAATGAGTAGAAGTAGGAGGAGCTATATCATAGCTAAAATATGGATGAACAAGAAAAGATGACTCAGCAAAGATTGGCAGAAGTATGTAAACTACAGTAAGCAGACAGACTTCATAATAATTTCCTGTAAAACCAGGGGATTATTTTGTTTTAAATGTGATTTTTAAATTTTTATCATACAGTAAATGCACATGATTTAAAAAGTAACACCCCATCAAGGCTTACAGTGAAAAACAGCAGTGTCCACTTCACCTCTCTGTACTGTCTTTCAGTTGCTATAGCTACTTCAATTGTATTTATTTCCCTAATTCTATATGGCGTGTCTCTACTATAATTTTAAGGTTTTTAAAGTTTGTATATAATCTATTAACTTTCTATTACACACGATTAGGAGTTAATTCTTTATACCCCTACACACACACACACACACACACACACACGCATATGCACATTCACACTTTCTCTCCCCTGATCTTCCCACAACCTTAATTTTCAATTAAATTAATACTCAATGTTTATATAATTATGACAATACACATTTTTGTTGTCAAATGAAAAAAGTAATATAATATGATTATACTTCCTTCTTGAACAACTTTTGTGGTTTTTTTAACATTCCCAAGTTTCTTCTCTTTGCTGTAATTAATTATTGCATAATTCAAAAAAAAAGAAAAACACTTCTGGGAACGTAAATTGGTGCAGCCACTATGGAGAACAGCATGGAGGTTCCTCAAAAAACTAAAAAATAGAGTAATCATATAATACAGCAATCTCATTCCTGGGCATATATCTGGAAATGATGAAAACTCTACTTAGAAAAGATGCATGCACCCCAATGTTCATAGCAGCAATATTTACAATAGCCAAGACATGGAAACAACCTATATGTCCATCGACAGATGACTGGATAAAGTAGATGTGGTACATATATACAGTGGAATATTACTTAGCTGTTAGAAAAGAATGAAATAATGCAATTTGCAGCTACATGGATGGACCTAGAGATTATCATACTAAGCAAAGTAAGTCAGAAAGAGAAACACAAATACCGTATTATATCACTTATATGTGGAATGTAAAAAAAAAAAAGATACAAATGAACTTATTTATAAAACAGAAACAGACTCACAGACAGAAAACAAATTTATGATTACCAAAGGGGAAAGGGAGAGGGGGAAAGGATAAATGAGGATCTTGGGATTAACAGAAACACACTACTACATAAAAAATAGATAAACAACAAGAACCTCCTGTATAGCACAGGGAACAATATTCAGTACCTTGTGATAACCTATAATGGAAAAGAACCTGAAAAAGAATATATATATATATACACACACACACATATATATACACATACATACATATAACTGAATCACTTTGCTATACACGTAAAACCAACACAACATTGTAAATCAACTATACTTCAATTAAAAAAACAAAAACAAAAAAACTCTGAAATTCCTCTCTAAGTGGAAACACACAGAAATCTACTGACTTCTTTTGCTTTTGACATCTTTCCTGTTACCTGCCTTGTTCTTGCTACAATTTGTACTGGTTGCTTCATAGCCATGGTCTTGGGGTTTCCTCTTATCAACCCATTCATTGTTTAACTGCTTCAGAAATAAAACCTCTGATTTTCTGCTCAAGTAGGAGATAAGAACTTGCCTGGCTATAGAGACTGGGAGAGGGAATTTAGAAGCCTACTTATTCTCAAAATAGGTTCTAAGCTAATCCTCTTACTACTAGCCCTATCCTATGTCTGTACCTTCAGAAGTGCCCAGAGTCTCTAATTTTTGAGCCTTTCTGGGGTTCTTCATCTTGCCACCACTTCTGTACTCAGCAAAGCAGAAAAACATTAACCTACTTCATTTATCATTTAATCATCCATTCTTTATTATCCAAAATTATCTCACATGCTTTGTCTCCTCTCTTTTTCTTTTTATCTTTTTGGGTTAATACAATTAAAGACTTAAAAAAAAAAAAAAGCTATATTTACAATGGAACTCCAGAAAAGAACAGATATAATATAAACACTTTTGCTCAATCTGCAGTGTTTAACAGAAAGTCCCTGGGGACAGTTTCAAGGGAGGAAGTTAGACAGCTGTTTAGCACTTTTTAAAAGACAATTCTGGGTGCTATGTGGATGAAACGGGCAAAATCTGAAAGCAGATGACCAGTCAGGAAGATCCTGCAACTTTCAGCAGAGATACTGTGGCTTCAAAGAATATCAGAGCAATGGTGAGATTATGCGGCATACACTCCCCATATTTCCTCTGTCATCATTAAATATATAATCATATTTAAAGGACTGTATTTAAGTCATATTCTAGCTTAGGTGAAAGAGCCAAGAATGATAGAAATTTTGAAGACACCAAAAAACCCATAAATTTTCCAAATACATATTGCTTTTATACACATGTCTGTTCTTTTCATATTTTATGAATGTTTTAACTTAACAATTTTACTTCCGTTCAAATATTGTCCCTTAAGCTGTGATGTTGCCTTCACTGAAGAGAATTATAGTGTTTCTAATGTAAATACAGAGAAGAGCAGGTAAAAATGAAATTTAAAAAATGATGAGATTATAAAGAAACTATTTTGTTTTCCCTGATTTATATGTCTCTTGTTTTAGGTGGGAAATTAACATTTCAGTTTTACACCACATTTCTTTGCTAGAACATTTCAAAATCCCACTGAATGATGAGATGATGTAATTGCATTTATTTTTATATGTCACCACAATCAAGAAGCATATACTTACTTTATCCCTAGATTATACTAAATAAACTGAATCGAGCAAGCAAAGTCTCTGTCTGCTTGGTATAATAATTAAAATGGTATCAAAGAAGTTCGGAAGCAGAAGCAAGAAGAACTACAATCCTGCAGCCTGTGGAACAAAAACCACATTCACAGAAAGATAGACAAGATGAAAAGGCAGAGGGCTATGTAACAGATGAAGGAACAAGATAAAACCCCAGAAAAACAACTAAATGAAGTGGAGATAGGCAACCTTCCAGAAAAAGAATTCAGAATAATGATAGTGAAGATGATCCAGGACCTTGGAAAAAGAATGGAGGCAAAGATAGAGAAGATGTAAGAAATGCTTAACAAAGACCTAGAAGAATTAAAGAAAAAACAAAAAGAGATGAACAATACAATAACTGAAATGAAAACTACACTAGAAGGAACCAATAGCAGAATAACTGAGGCAGAAGAAAGGATACGTGACCTGGAATACAGAACGGTGGAATTCACTGCTGCAGAACAGAATAAAGAAAAAAGGATGAAAAGAAATGAAGACAGCCTAAGAGACCTCTGGGACAACATTAAACGCAACAACATTGGCATTATAGGGGTCCCAGAAGGAGAAGAGAGAGAGAAAGGATCAGAGAAAATATTTGAAGAGATTATAGTCGAAAACTTCCCTACCATGGGAAAGGAAATAGCCACCCAAGTCCAGGAAGCGCAGCGAGTCCCATACAGGATAAGCCCAAGGAGAAACACGCCGAGACACATAGTAATCAAATTGGCAAAAGTTAAAGACAAAGAAAAATTATTGAAAGCAGCAAGGGAAAAACGACAAATAACATAAAAGGGAACTCCCATAAGGTTAACAGCTGATTTCTCAGCAGAAACTCTACAAGCCAGAAGGGAGTGACTTAAAGGGATGAAAGGGAAGAACCTACAACCAAGATTACTCTACCTGGCAAGGATCTCATTCAGATTCGATGGAGAAATCAAAAGCTTTACAGACAAGCAAAAGCTAAGAGAATTCAGCACCACCAAACCAGCTCTACAACAAATGCTAAAGGAATTTCGCTAAGTGGGAAACACACGAGAAGAAAACGACCTACAAAAACAAACCCAAAACAATTAAGAAAATGGTCATAGGAACATACACATCGATAATTACCTTAAACGTGAATGGATTAAATGCTCCAACCAAAAGACACAGGCTTGTTGAATGGATGCAAAAACAAGACCCATATATATGCCATCTACAAGAGACCCACTTCAGACCTAAGGACACATACAGACTGAAAGTGAGGGGATGGAAAAGATATTCCATGCAAATGGAAATCAAAAGAAAGCTGGAGTAGCAATACTCATATCAGATAAAATAGACTTTAAAATAAAGAATGTTACAAGAGACAAGGAAGGATACTACATAATGATCAAGGGCTCACTCCAACAAGAAGATATAACAATTATAAATATATATGCACCCAACATAGGAGCACCTCAATACATAAGGCAACTGCTAACAGCTATAAAAGAGGAAATCGACAGTAACACAATAATAGTGGGGGACTTTAACACCTCACTTAAACCAACGGACAGATCACCCAAAATGAAAATAAATAAGGAAACAGAAGCTTTAAATGACACAATAGAGCAGATGGATTTAATTGATATATATAGGACATTCCATCCAAAAACAGCAGATTACACTTTCTTCTCAAGTGTGCATGGAACATTCTCCAGGATAGATCACATCTTGCATCAGAAATCAAGCCTCAGTAAATTTAAGAAAATTGAAATCATATCAAGCATCTTTTCTGACCACAATGCTATGAGATTAAAAATCAATTACAGGGAAAAAAAGGTAAAAAACACAAACACATGGAGGCTAAACAATACATTACTCAATAACCAAGAGATCACTGAAGAAATCAAAGAGGAAATAAAAAAATACCTAGAGACAAATGACAATGAAAACACGATGATCCAAAATCTATGGGTTGCAGCAAAAGCAGTTCTAAGAGGGAAGTTTATAGCTATACAAGCCTACCTCAAGAAACAAGAAAAATATCAAGTAAACAATCTAACCTTACACCTAAAGGAACTGGAGGAAGAAGAACAAACAAAACCCAAAGTTAGTAGAAGGAAAGAAATCATAAAGATCAGAGCAGAAATAGATGAAATAGAAACAAAGAAAACAATAGCAAAGATCAATAAAACTAAAAGCTGGTTCTTTGAGAAGATAAACAAAATTGATAAACCATTAGCCAGACTCATCAAGAAAAAGAGGGAGAGGACTCAAATAAATAAAATTAGAAATGAAAAAGGAGAAGTTACAACAGACACGGCAGAAATACAGAGCATCCTAAGAGACTACTACAAGCAACTCTATCCCAAAAAAATGGACAACCTGGAAGAAATGGACAACTTCTTAAAAAGGTACAACCTTCCATGACTGAACCAGGAAGAAACAGAAAATATGAACACACCAATCACAAGTAATTAAATTGAAACTGTGATTAAAAATCTTCCAACAAACAAAAGTCCAGGAATAGATGACTTCACAGGTGAATTTTATCAAACATTTAGAGAAGAGCTAACACCCATCCTTCTCAAACTCTTCCAAAAAATTGCAGAGGAAGGAACACTCCCAAACTCATTCTATGAGGCCACCATCACCCTGATACCAAAACCAGACAAAGACACTACAAAAAAAGAAAATTACAGACCAATATCACTGATGAATATAGATGCAAAAATCCTCAACAAAATACTAGCAAACAGAATCCAACAACACATTAAAAGGATCATACACCACGATCAAGTGGGATTTATCCCAGGGATGCAAGGATTCTTCAATATATACAAATCAATCAATGTGATGCACCATATTAACAAATTGAAGAATAAAAACCATATGATCATCTCAATAGATGCAGAAAAAGCTTTTGACAAAATTCAACACCCATTTATGATAAAAACTCTCCAGAAAGTGGGCATAGAGGGAAGCTACCTCAAAATAATAAAGGCCATATACGACAAACCCACAGCAAACATCATTCTCAATGTTGAAAAACTGAAAGCATTTCCTCTAAGATCAGGAACGAGACAAGGATGTCCACTCTCACCACTATTATTCAACATAGTTTTGGAAGTCCTAGCCACGGCAAACAGAGAAGAAAAAGAAATAAAATGAATACAAATTGGAAAAGAAGAAGTAAAACTGTCACTGTTTGCAGATGACATGATACTATACATAGAGAACCTTAAAAAGGCCACCAGAAAATTCCTAGAGCTACTCAATGAATTTGGTAAAGTTGCAGGATATAAAATTAATGCACAAAAATCTCTTGCATTACTATACATTAATGATTAAAATCTGAAAGAGAAATTATGGAAACACTCCCATTTACCATTGCAACAAAAAGAATAAAATACCTAGGAATAAGCCTACCTAGGGAAACAAAAAACCTGTACACAGAAAACTATAAGACACTAATGAAAGAAATTAAAGATGATACCAACAGATGGAGAGATATACCATGGTCTTGGACTGGAAGAATCAATATTGTGAAAATGACTATACTACCCGAAGGAATCTACAGATTCAATGCAATCCCTATTAAATTACCATTGGTATTTTTTACGGAACTAGAACAAATCATCTTAAAATTTGTATGGACACACAAAAGACCCCGAATAGCCAAAGCAGTCTTGAGGGAAAAAAACGGAGCTGGAGGAATCAGACTCCCTGACTTCAGACTATATTACAAAGCTACAGTAATCAAGACAATATAGTACTGGCACAAAAACAGAAACATAGATCAATGGAACAAGATAGAAAGCCCAGAGATAAACCCATGCACCTATGGTCAACTAATCTATGACAAAGGAGGCAAAGATATACAATGGAGAAAAGACAGTCTCTTCAATAAGTGGTGCTGGGAAAATTGGACAGCTACATGTAAAAGAATGAAATTAGAATACTCCCTAACACCATACACAAAAATAAACTCAAAATGGATTCAAGACCTAAATGTAAGACTGGACACTATAAAACTCTTAGAGGAAAACATAGGAAGAACACCCGTTGACATAAATCACAGCAAGATCTTTTTTGATCCACCTCCTAGAGTAATGGAAATAAAAACAAAAATTAACAAATGGCACCTAATGAAACTTCAAAGCTTTTGCACAGCAAAGGAAACCATAAACAAGACGAAAAGACAACCCTCAGAATGGGAGAAAATATTTGCAAATGAATCAATGGACAAAGGATTAATCTCCAAAATATATAAACAGCTCATACAGCTCAATATTAAAGAAACAAACAAGCCAATCCAAAAATGGGCAGAAGCCCTAAATAGACATTTCTCCAAAGAAGACATACAGATGGCCAAGAAGCACGTGAAAAGCTGCTCAACATCACTAATTATTAGAGAAATGCAAATCAAAACTACAATGAGGTATCACCTCACACCAGTTAAAATGGGCATCATCAGAAAATCTACAAACAACAAATGCTGGAGAGGGTGTGGAGAAAAGGGAACCTTCTTGCACTGTTGGTGGGAATGTAAATTGATACAGACACTATGGAGAACAGTATGGAGGTTCCTTAAAAAACTAAAAATAGAATTACCATATGACCCAGCAATCCCACTACTGGGCATATATGCTGGAAAAACCATAATTCAAAAAGACACATGCACCCCAATGTTCATTGCAGCACTATTTACAATAGCCAGGTCATGGAAGCAACCTAAATGCCCATCGACAGACGAATGGATAAAGAAGATGTAGTACATATATACAATGGAGTATTACTCAGCCATAAAAAGGAACAAAATTGAGTCATTTGTAGAGACGTGGATGGATCTAGAGACTGTCATACAGAGTGAAGTAGTCAGAAAGAGAAAAACAAATATCGTATATTAACGCATGTATGTGGAACCTAGAAAAATGGTACAGATGAACCGGTCTGCAGGGCAGAAGTTGAGACACAGATGTAGAGAACAAACGTATGGACGCCAAGGGGGGAAAACCGTGGTGGGGTGGGGATGGTGGTGTGCTGAACTGGGCAATTGGGATTGACATGTATACACTGATGTGTATAAAATTGATGCCTAATAAGAACCTGCTGTATAAAAAAACAAACAAACAAAATAAAACAACTAATACTAAACTTTCTTTGGGTTATTTGTATGGAAATATGTTAATATAAATGTTTCAGACATTACGTGAAATTTCTAAAAATCTTAAAAAAAACTGAATTGTAGTGATGCTTGCACAACTTTGTAAATTTACTAAAAAGCATTGAATTGTATACTTAAACTAGATGAAATTTTATGATATGTAAACTATACTACAATAAAGCTGCTTTTGAAAATGCAAAAAAAAAAAAGAAGTTCAATTTGGGTGTATGGTGGTCAGTTACAGCCTTAATCAGGAACAGAATCTGTGGCATGTTACAGAGCCCTTTTCTTTTCCTTTAAGGAAAGTTTGCCTCTTCCTATCTCTGTTCCAGTTTCGTAAATACATGAAATGTAGTCAAAGTGAGTATCAGTTTTTGATAGGAGTAGTCACAAAGTTCTACATACAATCTGTGTATATGTCTTTATGAAAAAAGGCAAAGGAGGTGTTTCTGACATGGTATGGTGAGCAGTATCAGGTATCTGTAACTTCCCTGTTCCACTATTTCTCAATTCCTTCCTCTATCCCAAGCTACAAGTCAATCATTTCCTATGGCAGACGCACTTAGAAAATATTCCAGTGTTATTATTCTCTCAATATAACAAAAAAACAAAAACAGTTTACACAGAAGTGTCTTCTTCCCACTAGGCAAAATATTATTTTCAACCCGTAACTCAAATGGATTCATCCTTCATTCTATTTTTATCTCTTCTCACTTCACCCCATATTAAATCTATCAGGCAATCTTAAGGCCTTCATCTGAAACTGTCCACTTCTTTCCATCTCTGCTCTTACTTTCCTTGCTCAAGACATTACTTTCTCTCCCCTGGATGCTACAATAACTTAACTGGACTCTCTGCTTCCCTTCTAGATGCACTATAACAATCTTCACAGAGCACCCAAAGTGATATTGTAAAACACAAATTATATCATGTCAGCAAAAAAGAAAACACCATTCTTTATAGTCTATGTTACATTTGACTGCCAGCTAAGAAAAGTCTTAACAAACTGATGGACTCTTGGGATTTACTCTCCTGTATGAATGTTTTCAAAAGCACATCACTGATATTTTGTGTGTGTGTGTTAGTTTCTGCTTTATAACAAAGTGAATCAGTTATACATATACATATGTCCCCATATCTCTTCCCTCTTGCATCTCCCTCCCTCCCACCCTCCCTATCGCACCCCTCTAGGTGGTCACAAAGCACCGAGCTGATCTCCCTGTGCTATGCGGCTGCTTCCCACTAGTTATCTATTTTACATTTGGTAGCATCACTGATATTTTCTTAAATACCTAAGTTTACTAAACTGTAGCTCAATTTTAAGTCAAAACTCTACAGAGTGTTTCTCTCTGTAACATTTTCCAGGAAGGCCACCCAGGAAATGAAGTGTAGTGGGCTACCAACTTCCATTATGTTATTGTTTCTTCTGCACAGTTTTAGTAAACAACAGGTTTTTCTCTAAATTTTGAGTCTGTATTCTTGTTTTCCAAAATATCAGTCCTCTTCTGAAAAATCTCTAATGACTTCCCCCACATTTAGCATAAAATTCAAAGTCTTCAATGTGGCTTACAAGGCTTCTAAACCTCCCTTTTAACTCATATCTTCCTTGCTCACTTCACTCCAGTTAAACCAACATCCTTAATTTTTCCTGAATTGCAAAGAAAGCTTCCTCCTTAGGACATCTGTACCTGATGTACAAGGAAAAAGAGTATATGAATGTGCATGCCTTGCCCTTTTGCTTATTCAGGTATCTGCTCAAATGTTACTTCTCAGAAAGGTCTCCCTTGACCAGTGGATATTGAGAAGACCACGCCCCCCACCCCAACCCCACATCCCCCAACAGGCACAATGACTCATTCCCACCAGTCAATATCATTGCCATCATTTAATTTTTTTTTGGAGCAGTCATATCGATCAAAATTAATTAATTATTTAGTAGTTCACCATCTCCCCACACTAGAATAAGCCCCATGTGATCAGGGATACTGTATGGCTCATTTACTGCTATATTACCAAAGCCTAGAATTGTGTTTAGCCCATGGTAAGTGTCCAATAAATATTTTCAAATCAATATGGCTCTTCTATTCCAAGTAACCTTTGCTCAAGAACCTCTTGCCTAAAATCCGTGCCTCCACCTCGACATCAGTCAGTGTAGGAGTCATCTTAATTCACAGCTCCTTTGTTCTTTAATCAGCTGTGGTTATTTTCCTTGATTTTACCTGTGCGCTCAAATTTGGTAAGTCACTATCCTTTACCCAGGAAAGATGTATACAAGAAGGAGAGGTATCATTTAATGTGGAGGAGTAATTTTAAGAAAGGGCAATTAGGCCGTTAATAATCTGAAGGTATGAAGACCCAGGGTGTGGAACAGTAGTACGAGGGATGAGAGTGACATATAACAGTGTGGAAGAATAATGATGATTGGTGAGCCTGAGTGACTAAGAAGAGATAAGAAAGCAAAGATCAGAAGAATGAACAGACAATGTTGTACCGAGGATAAAATAGCACCACATCCACTTTTGCATTAAAACTGCCACATCTTGACTTCTAGAGTCCTTCTTTCTTTTCTATTCATACCAAGAATCATTTTGTGACCATCAGAGTCATGTAACTTTGTGGCTCTTATTCCTGTCCTTTAAGTAAGAATTTACTGACACCTTGGCCCTGATTTGTCTCTGAGACTACCAGTTATCTAGACTACTTCTGTTGGCACATATTAGATTATTTTAGACTACCTTTCACCTTTTGATCATGTCTCTAAAAAAACAGAATTTTAATTAACTGATTCTTATTATTATATATTTATATTATTCAATTATTATATAACATCTTATATAATATATACTATATTTTATTTTTTATTATTCATAGTTGTCATATCTCTTAACCTACCCAAGTTATAGACCCAGAATCTGAAGCACAACAAGTAGAAAATGATGTTTCCCCTAGGTATGAGTTCCAGTGTACAGTAAGTGAAGAAAAGTGTGTACTGATGTAGTTTTAGTGGATTAATTCTGTTATTAAAGCGAGGTTCAGTTAAACCAATGTTATCACTTGCACTGGGCCTGGTAAAAGAAGTATCAATTGAGAAGCCCAAAGACCAAATATTTGTAGGATGCTTCCTCAGCCATGTTTGCTATTGGCAAACATTTCAGATATTAAACTTACTCTACTGTTAGGGTCAGTTGCATAAAGGTAATAAAATGGTATGAGTTCTGTGGAGACACATACATAATAAAAATCAATAAATGCCTTTGGATTGCTTTTTCTTTTTTAAGAGTCAAATCCAATGATCAAAACCAGTCACCAAGTGATTAATTTGTTTGACATGAGTGGAAATTATTTCTAGGAGTCACATTGAGGCATCCTGAAAGGTATTAGGGTATCTCTGAATTGAGGAATGACACAGAAGAAATGAGGATTTAAGCTAGTCCAGCAATGACGAATTTACAGTTCTCCACCTCAGACATTTTATTCTACAGCTAACCTAAGATTTATACAAATGGAGGCAGAGTGTTATTTTTCTGGGGATTTGTCCCATGACACTCCAGATGGGTACATTAGGAAGAAATATATTTTTAGAATGAAAGAAGAATGTCTTCTCTTTTCATTTTAAATATAACAGCCTGTCAGTTCAGGCTATAACAAAATACCACAGACTGGGTGTCTTAAACAATAAACATCTGTTTCCCACAGCTTGGGAGGCTGAGAAGTCCAAGATCAAGGTGCCAGCAGATTCTATGTCTGGTGAGGACTCTTCCTGGTTCAGATAGCCACCTTCTGGTGTAACCTCACATGGAAGAGAGAGAGAGAACTCTGGCCACGTCTTATTCTTACAAGGGTATTAATCACATCATAGGAGCTCTACTACCATGACTTTAACCTAAATCTCTCTCAAAAGCCCTACCTCCAAATCCCATCATACTGGGGATTAGGGATTCAACATATGAATTTTAGGGTGAAAGATACAGTTCACAGCATTCAGAACTATAGAATATTTAACTCACATTGAAATCCACATACACTAAATTAAATAACTGCAACAGTAAATTCTGAAATAACTCATATTTATAAGAATTTAAGAGGTGTATATAAGAATTTAAGAGGTGTATATAAGGCATATACATTACATAATAGCTCAACTCCCATCTTATCTTAGGTACAATTTTGAATTGAAAAATATACATACTTTAAAACTTTGGTTTTCACACATTAATACCACTTGATCTATGACCATGCCAAAATATCAATATTATTAATCTTAAAGTAATGTCTTGTTAAAGGCGCGACAAAAAGCTCTAATAAAGTTAAGTATTTGTTGTATATATAAATATATATATATATATATATATATGACTAGAGTCATCTTTCAATACTTTTAACATTATATAATGTGCTTAGAAATAAATCAGGTACAACATTCAATATGAACTACAAAAAATAATTAAATTCCCATAGTTCAAGAGAATAAATTTGAAAAACACAAATGATTCAGCTTGAATTTATCAAAATAATTACCTTGATACTCCATGTATATTGTGTGAATATCATCCCATGGACATAGGAAGAACGAGATTAACTGAGAGTCTCAGAAACAAAAGCTCAGACTAAACACATAGAATGGAATGTAACACTGAGATGATCATTTGCATACTTCATACATTAGCAACATGTTGTCTCAATTATCTTCATTTTAGGAACAAACATCTTTTTGCACAAATTATCTAAATACCTGATGTAATTGCCAATGGCGTTTTGCATAAGTAATCACAATTATAATGTACCCCTTCAAGTTCAAAATTTTTGTAGCGGTAACCATGATAGTTCTAATTTACTCAAGTTATACCCTTCTTACAAACCAAATCCTCAAAGCTCTAAAATTTTATAATAATTTTGAATTCATTCACTTCTCATGACTCCAAAAAATTTAACAAAATATTTTTAAATAACACAAACAACCAAACTAAGTCTTAAGGCCAAGTGAGGTGTTTCATATGGATACTAAGTTATTCTGACCAGCTCAGACAAGCTGAACTGTTCTATCAAGCCACAAGGTTTTTGTTGCTGTTGTTATTTTCATTAAACAAAATAGAATCTCCCAACAACATAAAAATTTTAAATAGAATCTTCTTTGGTTATAAGAATAATAATGTTATTCTTATGACCATCACACACAAAAAAGTAATATTTCTTTTATGTTATTCTTATGTATGTACTCTCTAGTACATTTGTCAGACATGTTTTAAACCATAGATTTGTTTGAAAATTAGTCTCATTGTTGATTAGTAGTACAGAGGCCTTTCCCTACCATTCAGTTTTGGATATACAGTATAACTACCTGCTTTTTCTTAGTGAAACTGGACTGAATAATTGTACTTGATAGATAGATAGATCTCCTCACTAATACCTTAAAACAGGGAGATTAAAATGATACAGATTAATTCTCACATTAAAACAACAAAAGTTGTCAAGAGACTTTATATAACTTTACCAAGTAAATGTTGTCATTAAGATGACAAAGACTGGACTTTCCTGATGGCGCAGTGGTTAAGAATCCGCCTGCCAATGCAGGGGACATGGGTTCGATCCCTCATCTGGGAAGATCCCACATGCCGCGGAGTAACTAAGCCCATGTGCCATGACTACGGAGCCTGCGCTCTAGAGCCTTCAAGCCACAACTACTGAGCCTGCATGCTGCAACTACTGAAACCCACGCGCCTAGAGCCTGTGCCCTGCAACAAGAGAAGCCACCGCAGTGAGAAGCCCGCGCACCGCAACGAAGAGTAGCCCCCGCTCGCCGCAGCCAGAGAAAGCTCACACACAGCAACGAAGACTCAACTCAGCCAAAAAAAAAAAAAAAAAAAAAAACAAAGATGACAAAGACTTACAGAATATTTTAATATACATATATACATATATTTTAATCTAGATTTATATTTCATAATCATTTAAAAAATCCTTCACCATCTACATGACCATCTCATCATTTGACACTGTTCTTCTACCATTAAGAGTTTCTGTCACCATACATTTATCCAGCTCATGGAAAAATTGTTATAATTAAATTGGAATTACTTGACACTGGCTGCAATACTAAGTTAGTTCCAGAACACACTCTTTGTTACCATTATCAACTACAGTCATCTTTTAGCTAGGCTCTTTCCTGGCATGAAATTCACACATGACCAAATCTTTGCTGCATAACTAATTCCTCTAAGTTCCAGTTCTGAAATGGTCTCTGGTTTTGTCACCGCAGTCTCAGGGCTTGTGGTATATGGATCCTATAACTCTCATAACCCTCTGGGTACGAACTAAAAGTAGTTGGGCTCTTGGGAAGAGATAGCTAGAAAACTGTTATTACAGTAATTCTCTATATCTCCTTGTAAACACCACCCTTACAGGTTTAGCCACAGAGACAGTAAAAAGTGGTAGGAGGATACAATATGAGTGATATTCCATAAGACCTCTAAAACAATATTTCTCAAAGTGGATAATATAAAACACTAGATATTTAGAATGTTAATATGTAGTAGACACATAAACATATTCATAACATGTCATTAGAAACAAGCACCCATAGAAATGCACTCACAGACATACCCACAAAAATACCAATAAAATGTTCAGTACTCAAATAAATTAAGGAAATCCTGAGCTAAACAAAGTAAAATAGGTACTTTACAGAAGGACTCCTCAGAATCTTTAATAGGCTAATAATATACATATAAATCTCCAATAAGGGTATACAGATGCAAAATTTCCTAAACTCATTTGACCACAAACTCATTTTTTCTAAGAATGTCCAGGAAAACTTGTGTCCCAAGGAACATATCTTAGAGAATAGAACTATACAATGATTAAAATATACCTATTGTGAGTAATTAGGTGAGAGGAAAAAAAAAGTAGACGAGAGGTAGACACACATGCACACAAAGACACGGGCATACTGCAAATTACAAGAATATCAAACAGAAGGGAAAGGAAGGGGAAAGTATGTTTAGATCTGAGAGGGATTCCAGCTATTATGTGAACAAGTGATTTCACTCTAAAATTATTTGTTTAAGGTCCCACAGCTAGTTAATGACAGAGCTAGGACCATATCAACTCATCCCAAATACCATGGTGAGGAAAATACAAAGCCCAGTGTTACAGCAAATCTGTAAGTCACAGGACATTACAGCCTGAAAAAAAAAAAAAAAAGAAAAGAAAACAAGAATCTTACTCAAAAACTGAAATCCTATACATGCCAGTTTCATTACCTTGCTTAATTTGGCTCCTACTGCTGTCTTTAGATTTGATAATTCCTAGTATATTGTAAATGTCTTTACAAGATTAAAATCTTCTGATGGCCAAGAAATATGAGAAAAAAATGCTCATTTTACTTGGCATAAATCCCTTAAGAAAAAGCAAAACAAAATAAAAGTAAGGAAAATACACTATGACAGTATTATATTTAAAGTGAAAAATTATCAAATACATATTAAGTCAGAAATTATTTTACTAGTCTACTTGCCAAACAAGTAATAATTTCTCTTTTTTCCATATCTTTTCTCTTCTTCCCTTACTTCCTTCTCTCTTCTACCAAGATAAAGTTTATCAAGACAGAAACACCAGCTAGAGTGAGTATACATCATGGATTTCAAATATATTTCATGAGTTATTAATGATGAAAAGAGCATCTTACTTTCCAAGTTTCAGGTTGGTAGATAAAGTAAACTGCTAAACATTATGTTCTACCTGGTATACGGCGCTGTAATGGGATCATGAAGAAATTTCCACTTTGATAATTAAAATCCATTAATAAAATAAACAGAAATGTGATAATTAAAATCTATTAATAAAACAAACAGAAATGTGAATCTAGACAAAGCACACTATGAGAATAATGATTTAAAAGTTCTACATGGCAAACAACAAAATTTGGAGGGGAGTATATTTATATTTAGTGTGTATGTGAAATGTATTTTATCAAATTCATAGAAAAAATGAATATGAACAATTGAAGCTTAGCACATCTCTAATTTCTGCTTCGGTTAATCTCAAGTATGTCGCCAAATGACAATAAAATAGTAATTGCGTTATTTCCAGCCTGGCAACTGAACTAACAATAAAGACCAATTTGTAGAGTAACAGAGTATGCAGACTTTTTAAATTTTTTTTCTTTTCTAGGCATTCAGGATGGCATTTTATGGTTTTGTACTGATTGTCAATTAGAACAGGTTACTTATTCCAAAGTATAAATTTATGTAATGTTAATATAAAAAATTAAGGAATAATTTAATACAATGCCTACAACATTGAGCATATGATATCAGGAGAATTTAAAATATTCTTTGGAAATATGTCCTCAGATCAACATCTTTGCTAATTTTAACTGTCGTGTTTTTTTTGAGTTCTCAGTGGATGGTCTGATCACTTTGTAAAAATCCCAGATCCCAGCAAGCATGTGTTGTAATAACTAGCTGCACATGCATGCACGCACACACACAGCAGCCATGTCTCAGAAAAAGTCATTTTTATATTTCCATATAAATATGCTAAATAAAAGATGAGGAGCTTTTAAGAAGTATAAAGAGTTTAATAAAACATCCATTTGCTTATCAAACAGCAGTTAAATAAAAATGTGTCTCTGAGAATAAATACTTATAATATCCTTCTTATATGGATGATGTGTTTTGGATTCTTCTCAGATGTTTCTTAGGGAATAATATAAAACTAGTTTCTATAGCCAAGATTTTTGTGCAAAATTTAGATGTCCACAAAATATGCTGATCAAAAAGTCTGGATTCTACACAGCTAAAACAACAACAACAACACCATGACTTTTTTTTTTGGATTGGGAAATCTAGATCAGAAAATATTCTTTTATTTTCTTTCATTTCCTTTATGTCTCTCATTTTCATTTTATTTAATAAAAAATCTCAGTAATTTATAAGATTAGGATGGTCATCACCATTTCTTCTTCTGAGCTCAGAGCTGACCAATTTTTGAACTTTCTCTAATGAAATGCTAAAACCAAAATTGATTAATTGCTGAATATACTTCATCTCTCACAAAGAATTAAATGCATACATTTCTAGGTTAGAGGTAACTAACAGGGCTTCTCAGAGGTTGACAGATACAAAGAACATCCTGACTTTGCTCTTTACTTCTTACCCCAAAAACATTTGGGGCCTTGATAATAACTAAGTATACAGGATTGAGATGGGAAGCACATCTACTGTTTTATGCATCTAAGGACCTAAATATAAGACAGTAGAACCTCCTTCCTAAGAAAATGTCTAATCAGACTGAGGAGAGGAGAAAGGTTAAGATTCCAAGCTGTATTGTTCTATTTTATTCCTGTGCTAAGAATTAATTGACCTCTATTTTAAGACCTTTGGCTCCAATACTGTTTAATTACAACTGCTCTGTGGGGTGGGGAGACTCAAACAGATCTGGATCAAGTTTTTTCCATTGTCATCGAGGTTAGGTTCCAAAATGAATCTATACGCAAATTTACTGACCCTGGGGAAGTCAGAGATTGAACCCAAATAAAAGCCAATAGTTGCTGAACAGACCTGTATCTCAAGGACACCAAGATTAACACGTGAGGCTATTATCTAGACACAGAAAAGATCTTACTTAGCCATAATGCAGATTGGTTTTCTCCATGTCTCTAGTAGTGATTTGGCATGGTCTCTCCAGAAGTTGGTCTTACCCTTCTCCCCTCTAATTCTCCACCCTCATCCTTTACTTGTTACCTATGTTTATTCTAGAACAGATAGGCATTTTGCTGAAATCTGATTCAAAGATGAAAAAAACACACATCCTAAACTTAAAGTAGTTACACTTTATTTGGGAATCTGACAGGTAAACACACAAATAAAATATAATGCATTTGTACTATGATGTCCCAGAATCACATAGGAAGGGCTGCTAAGCTCAAAAGAAAAACTTTTGGAAAGGATATTATACCTTAAAACATGAGTAAGAGACACTTGGTTATAGGAAATGACAACTATGGCCTATGGTGAAGAACCAGCATATACAAACACACATGGAAATGAGAAAACAAAGTGCATTAAAGGAAGTGCTAGTATTTTTTTTTAAGGTGGAACATGTGATTTGAGTGGGGAGAGGCAAGGTAGAGGCCTGCAGAGAAGCCGTAAAATGAAGTTTCATTTTTTCCTTAGATAAATGGGAAGCCACTGAATATTTTGTATTTTAACTTTAAGCAATGGAGCATTATGATCACTCAAGCAGATCTGTCGAGATTGACGTGAACATATAAGTCCACAATGGAGTGGACAACTTCACTAGTGATCATATAAAGGCAAATTAAAGCAATGTGAATGACTTTTCTCCAATCAGATGGAGAAAGACAATTGTAGAGGAAAGGTCATAAAAATACTTTATTTACAAGTCACATGCTTAAATACTGCATGCCAAGTTTCTATTATGATTATACTATTATGTGATACTATGTAATCATAGGGTGTTGCTGCAAAGTTCCATGATCATCTTCTAAAGTGCAGACTCACTGTGAGCTGACACTATTTGAATCTAGCATTTCTACTCTTATAGGTTGATTATTTTGTCCCAAGACTATGCTTGCTATGCTTGTATTTACCGTAGGGACACAGCTGTGTCCAGTCATAACTTGATGGAGGATGTTTGTGAAGCACTGAAGGCTATGAAATTCCTAGGCTGGGTAGAAGCAAATAGGGAATATTGCACAATTAAGAAAGGCCGTTACTCAGTATCTATTGAGATTAAGAGGTCAAGGTTTCCTTTAAATTAAAAAAGTATTTCATTTATTTAAGCTCATTGTCTTATCTATAAACTATTTTATACAGTATACATATATAACTTTTGTGATAGTAGAGAGGTATATGTGTATAACTGTTAATGCACAAAATAAACATTCAGTAAATGTCATCTATTAATATTATATGATTATTAGAGAATTGCTAACTCAACAGAAAGAAGTAGGATTGAGAAAAGACATGGGTAAAGTGAATCCAAAAATTATCCAATCAAGGATCAAGGCAGAGGTTCAAATGGAAAATGAGTTAAGTTGATATCAAAACAGACCAAATAAAAGACAGATAAAAGCCAGTGAATGGCACTAATTCAGAAGCAAAGTGTATAAAGAATAAGTAATCCTTTATAGTTTTTGGGCCTGGCACGCTCTGCTAGACTGTAGCTGAGCCCATGAATGGATGAAGACAAGCTGGTTAAGTCTAAATCAGAATCCTAATAAGTGATACTCAAATTTTGCAGAATACTGAATATACATAAAAACAGAATGAATGTATCTACTATATACCTGGAAGAGAACAATTGGTCCTGAATCATCTTTCTTAATAAGGGATACACCCAGAAAATAATCCTATCTGTCTCAATCATCTTTGTGCACTTTGTCCTGAGGAAAATAGCTGGGCATCACTACTGTTAGGGATCCCATCATTTTTGCTGATTTTAGGTATCTGTGTTCCTACCACAGTACTCCCCGAGGAAAACGTGGGAGAAATAATTAGTTGCCGTAAATGTACTTTACGTGAATCCCTGGAGAACAAATTTTGCTTACAAAACACTTAATTCCAAAATTTTCTTCAAAATCTAGTATTTTGTAACTTTCAGGCAAAAATACTAGCTAATAAATATCAAGTATCTTTATAAAGAGGAAAGAATTCAATTCAAAATATAATCTCTAGCATTTTCCCCAATGTTCCTTTTGTCAATATAGTTTATTGAGCACATTATTATCAGCCTTCCTCATTCTCTCACAATATTGCTTAGACATGATTCTCAGTATTAAAGGTAGGCCTCCCTAGGTGGCCGTATCAGAATCATGTGTTGGGCCTTTTCAAATGACATGGCCTTGGTACAACTCATCTTGTCCACCCCCTTCCAAGATTCTTATACCTCTCTCCCATGTAGACACTGTCTTTTGTGAGCCACTGTTACTAATGTTAGTGTACCTGATTGTTTTGGCTGTGAAATGAAAAACAAAAGTTGAGGCCACTGGGGCAGTGTGGTGTAGCGAAGGCTAAGAAGTCTGGCCCAAATTCAGAGTCTCGATTTTTCCCTTCAGCATAAGGGGACTAATAATGCCTCCCTATTGCATGTAGTCTTTTAGCACATTTAATAAGTTGTAGATATGATTATTTGTGCTAGACTTGGGAAATTCTTTGAAGGGACCTGTATTTGCCTTTGTTAATGTAGAAGAAAGAACATAGGATTTAGATGTCCTATCTCTGCCTTCTTTTTAGCCATTCAGTATTGCCTAACACATCTTAGTTCTGTAGTTAAAATTGTGTCTATTATAAAATGGGAAGAGTATCTCTCCTGCATACTCCACAGAGATGTGGTGGGTATCCAGTGAGATGAGATATGCAATAAAAATTTTAATATTGCAATAAGATGTTTACTAAAATATTATGTAAATTTTAAATTCAAGTCGGTTTGACCTGTAATGATTCTCCTCATAGTAATACTTTGAAAAATAAAAGTTTTATTTTTTTCCAAAAAAGAATGTGTTATTCAGGTAAATTCAGAGAAAAGTATCTAAAGATAATGAGGGAGGAAAACCTAAAGAGATAATCTCTGGAATAGTGGCTAGTGACAGGTATTCAGGCATACTCCCATCAGTTCATTATTTTTGCTTATAGGGTACAACAGAGATTTTAGGTAATTACATATGCAAAGAATATTCAAACTTCATTATCAACTCACAAATTGTCATGGTGAATGCAGAGCCCATTGGAAGCTGTTCTGTGTCAATGTTGATAAAATACATGGCTTACAAGCAATGATAGAGGAGCCCAGCCCAGCTCACACCTCTGTCCCACTCCCATCACTGTATTACTTCCACACATTTAATCACTTCTTTCTAAAGTGACTGGAATTGCATGGCTTAAATCTGACTTCATTAACAACTATTTATTCTAATTAAGATGTTTCCATTGCATTAATTTTGTATAGTTCAAAATGAATGTCTGTTCATCATTTTAGTGAACTACCTAACAAAGTCAATCTCTATTTTTCTAGATTTGCCAAGAATTGTTTATAAATCACATGAAATCTAAATTCTGGATTATTTTCTACAATATTCTAATGTAGAGTTGCTTGACCAATCTGAGATGTACTATTAAAGTTGTTTAAAAATACATATTAAAGAAAGGATTACTACTATTATTAGGGCATATTAAATGTAGAAAAAAAGTTGCTTAAGTATCCTTGGAAAATAATTTTACCTGATGACTTAGTGAATATTCTAGCTATTTGACTGCCAGTATTCCATTTGCTAGGGACAAATACATTTGGATTAGTTGAGGTAATCACTAACATGGCAGAAACCAGAGTCTTTTGTTCAAATGATTTTCAACTGCTGGCTGAGCCAATGTCTGAAATACTCAAATCACATAGAAACATTCCTTGTGCTACTACCACTAGTTATTTACTGTTTATTATGAATTATCATTTCTCCATGGAATCCTTGAAATAGACAGTGTCCACTGTTTTCACTAGGCATTTTTGGTCCACTGTCACAATAAATGACCTTATCAATTGTTTTACTTATGTTAAGAAAATCTTAAAAATGTTGGATTCTATTTGTTAAACATTTACTTCTGTTCACTTCATATTCCATTTTTCTTACAATCTTTACCACTGTTTTTATTCAATCTAATCATAATTATCAAACATTACATAGTACTATTTTCTTATATTTAATAAGGATCAATAACCAGTCCCTGAAACTGTACATCACAAACATCAATAAAATATGATTACTGAATTCAAATCACCATTCAACATCTGAAAACTAAATTTATTCTATCACAGCACTCTTTTTTTTTTCTTCTTAACTTGATTGTACATTTCCTTCATTTCTCTACCAAGTTTTATATTATAGTAGCATTTGTAAGAATAAGTTTTTTCTGTAAATCATAAAATAAATGAATACGTCTTGAAATTCTCATACATACAGTTTCCCCAGGCAAGCACAAATAAATTTGTATACTCTCATGTGGGATGGGTAGAGAGCAGAATAGTGAGGGGGGAATGTATGTGCATGTGATAATGTGATATACAGAAAGAGAAAGACAGTTCATAGTTTGTGAATTTCCGACATGAGAAATCAAGTGAATCACAAATTACAAGTTACTCTTTTGGAAGAAGATATATAAAAAATCTGATTTATTAGGAAAAAAGTCAACAAACACAGGTAGTTGTTACCAATTAGCATAAAACTAATAGTTTTCAAGGTATTTTAACAAACACTACAGTTGATGAGCTTATAATTATCAAATCTGTTTTTTGTTGTTGTTGTTTTTTAATCCCACCTTCACTATCACATTGTGAACTATCATTCAGTGAAAGATCACAGTTCTCATCTAGGTGATACTGCAATAAGCATTAAAGAAAGAATTAAAATTAACCCTTCAATGTACTGCTTACATAAACAGTGCAATTCTATGTGTATATGTGTGTATATGCAAAACACGTAGGGAATACACTTATTTAAATACATTCATATTTGCCTATATAGCTTTCCAAAAGCCATTTTCTATGCTAGAAAATCTAAGAATCCCGTCTACTGGTCTGCAAATGAAATCCTTAAAGGGTGGCATATAATGTAAATCGAAACTCACTGTGAAAGGATTGAAGAATACTGATTGTCCATTCATCTGTTAATTTTCCTGTTTTTGTTATCTGGATACATTTGAGCTGATTTGAAGATTCTCTCGATTCAATCCAACAAATCATATCTTCATTGTAAATAAAATCCAGAGTATGAATTTCATTTCCATTGATTGAGCTCAGGGTTGCCATTTTACTTCCATTAAGATAGAAAACCTCAATTGTTTCAGAATTTGCAATTAACAGCAAAGGCGGCCTATCTGTAGGTTCTGGAATAAAACAGAGAGGAAAGTGAGTTCAGTAAAAGAGTCACTTTTTTAAAAATAATTTTGCATTACTTATTAAAAGTTATTCCAATATTTTTAATGCATCTTTACAATTTTAAAAATTGCTTGCCTAAAGTATTTTTTAGTAACCGGTATATGATTCAGTAACTATATCACTTCATTTCTTTGAGGACAACATAGTCCACTGAGCATTTGTATTCTTGATTTCCTTAGTCATAATGTGTTGTCTAAATATGACGACAATGCTATTTGCTTTCACTGTTGGTAAATAAAGGAAATGCTGTGAGTTGTTCTTCTAGCAATGATGATGGATCGGGATTGACCTCTCCATACAGTGTTACAGACTTCCCTTGTGAGCAAGGGCACGCTTTTTTGAAGTGGATGTATGAGGTCAGAAATAGATTCTCTGGAGTGGAACATGCAAAGCTCACAGCCTCATACAAAGAGCACCTGTGACCTCAGGCTCATTGGCTCCCTGACTGACCCCTGGAGCCAAACAATCACACATTTCCTTAGTGACTAGATCATGGTCACTGAACCAGTTCCTTTCACATTTCTTCTCTACAGTCAGGAAAATAAGATTCTCGAGGTAAAAGAAACTTGTTCACTACCACTTTTTGGAACAATGCATCTTTGCTTGTGCTAGGATTGGTGAGTTTTGGGTAAATACATACTAATTGATTAGAATCACAATAACTTTAACATATAAAATTAATAGTAAAAGTCCATGTAAAATTAGCGTTGAAAGAGTTTAGCTCTATAATCATATTCAGAGTAGCTTTCGTGCTAATTAGGGAATAGGGAAAATTTGCAAACCTCCAACTTTTCCTTTTTGCTGCCTTACATTGGTCGTGTCAACAAATCTCTTTGACTCTGATGTCAAACACATCAGTGACTCCTACTACCATCCTGCCCCAAGCTGCCATCATGTCTCAACCAGATCATTACAACTGCCTTTCAACTGGTTTCTCTGTCTCCACCTATGCCCTCCTCTTCCTGAGTCTATGGCAACACAATAGCCAGTCATATCCTTAAAATGTTAAGGCAGATCAAGCAAGTCTTCTGTCCGGTTCCTCAAAGGGTTCCCATTTCAATCAGAGGGAAAGTCAAAGCCTTTAAAATGGTTTATAAAGCCCTACCTGATGTGTATTCTCATTACTCTTTGACCTCGTTTCCTTCATCTCCTTACTACTCCCACCCTTGTTTATCTTGCTCCACACATACTGGTCTTCTTATTGTTCTGTGAACAAGTCAAGTAAGCTGCCATCTCAGAGGCTCTTCCTTCTTCCTAGAATAATCATCATATTTCAGAATGGTCGACTTGACATGCTGACCTCCTTTTGGGTGTTATTTGGATGTCACCGTTCTGGTGAGGACTTCTCTTACCACTTTATCTTGTAAAAAACTACAAGCCCCTACACTCTCGGTACACCTTCCCGAGTTTATTTTTCACTTATCACTACCATACATTGTATATATCTTATTTATTTCTCTGGTGTATTTTTCTACTTCTGCTGATGTTATCTCTAGCATTTATAAAAAGTCTGGAACCTATTAGTCGTTCACTACAAATTTTCTGAATAAGTCCAAAGGACACATGGAACCCTTACACAGTAGAGTTTGTTAGAAACATTCTGTGAAACGTTACAAAGTAATTTGGATTTCTTAACCTATGGATGGAATCCAGAGAAATACTGTCTCTTCAGGAAATTTCATAAACATTATTAGATCACTCAAGACACTGATACTGAACACTGTAATGGTAGGAGAAAAGCAAGTGTACACACTATGGCTAATATAATTAAACGTCTAACATTTTGAACACATTATTTAATGGTCTTCATCATTTCTTGGGGAAGTAGGAATATCAGGCTCCTTGTGTATCTTTCAAATAGAAGAGCCCTCCAACGAAGATGATTTTAGGTCTTCCCTCACAGGCCTAAAATGTCAACTCTGAAACACATCCCAAGGCCTTCCATGAGTATTTGAAGTTTTACTCCTAAGAAATTACTTCAATCAAGCCATAGGATTCTTCTCTGCCTTCAGAAAGGCATTAAATGTTTTTTTTATCTTAAAACAACAAAACAAACAAAAGTAAACAACAATACAACCTCAGTGAGATTATAAACTAAATAGCCCAACAGTTTCTTCTCAATGGAGAAGTGAACTTGTCCCTGGACTGCTTGGTATAAACCAACAAAAAGTAAGTCTCAAAAATACTAATATTATTTCCATAATAAAGAGTTCTCTTAGAAGAATCAGTAAAATTGTGAACTCTCTGCTTATGTAACCTTGTCAAGTGACTACATCTGAGCTTGGTTAGCCAGCTGGCTCCTCTCTCAATCTCTTAAAGCCATCTTTAATCATGTAATACTTGCCCTTGCCATTCCTTAATGTGGAAGTCTAAACTTGGTCTCTTTTCAACAGTACTAGCTCTGTTTGTTTTCCAGTTGAGCTTGGCACTTCTGAAGCCTGTTGGATCATGGATGGATTTCTCAGGTTAGGAAGGGGTCTTAGACGGCTGTGTTATCAGGTTAACAAAGATATAATGACACTAATGTCAGTGCTTATGGTCTTCATTTGACAGCCAAAATGACCTTTAGTGAAATCACCTCTCATTCAAAACTGAACCACTACTGCCAAGCTTATAAGAAGTCCAGATGTAGACAACAATTTCTAAACTGCCTACCAGTCAGTAAATTTAAGTATGTCATAAACATTCTTTGAAGAGAGGCTGGAATATGAAGGAGCATTGAGTTTCTCTTGAGAAACTGAGATAAAAATAAATTAATGGTCAACACAGGCAATGCTTACTGGACACAACTAATCAATCTATTTGATTTTTGTAGCTGCTTTTTGAGTGAGTCAGTTGCTTATCTTAATGCAAAACATATCAACCACTGATTTTAAAGCTTCAGATAAACAGAAAGCCAATAAAGAGAAAGTCAGGTGCTTCATAAATTGACATGGTTTGATATAATAATGGTGACTTTTAAAATTCAAATGACATACTGGAGGAAGGATACTTCTAGTGTTAGTTGTGATGTGCTTTACTGAAGTAATACTCATGTGTCTCTGCTAATTATTATCTATGGTTTCCCACGTAAGACAAATAAAACATAAGGCCTGATATGGGAGTGGGAGAAGCTACTGAAACACAAGAACCCACAAAAATCATCAGGGGCTAGGGATATAAATCTTTTTTTTTTTTTTTTTTTCCTACTTCATGATGAAAGGGGGCATAGGCCTGACAAAGGTTATCCGTCTCTACCCGCACTACACTGATCTCTAGTGGGCATTATTACCGCATGCTTCCACATGCCAAGTGAAGATCATCAATAGCTTGGGTAATGATGATAAAAGACTGATCAGAATAAATGTGATGCTCATATCAGATGCCACACTGAGAGTCAGTGAACAGTTTCCTTGAAGGAACAGTTAGAAAACACATCAGATGACTTCAGTCAAAGGGTTTTCTACATCAACATTTAATGAGAAGTAATAAATATTAACCTTCCACATAGAAGAGATTGGAACACAAGAAAGCCCTCAGTCAATACTCTGGCATAGAGAATCAAGACTTAAGTTGAATAAACCTCTACGATAGGCTGTCAGCTGATTCATGTTGGAGGAGGAAAACTGTCCTCATCCTCTTCACTCCCACCCATATATCAACAGCATAAAAAAGAGTATTTTCTCTCCCAAACAGTTATAGAGATGTGTATAATCAGAACGTGTTTTTTTTCCTATCATGTTATATTAATCAGTGTCATAATTTTTAAAAACTGATTAGAAAACTGAGAATTAAAAAGAGAAGCTTGGAAACATGAAATACCTCATTTGACTAGATTCATAAAAATATCTCTTTAAATTCCAAGCCACTATAACCATATCCTTGCAAACATATCCTTCTCCTCTCATAGTCAAGAATATACTAAAAATGTTTTTATATACTTATAATAATATGATTTTGACATACAGTTGATGTTAAATAAATGTTTTCAGAGTGAATAAAACTAATTTTTACAGCTTCATTTAAACTCCCTATTCTTCCATTCAATTCTAAGAATATTAATTCAGCTAGTTTCACTTTAAGTAACTGGAATTGTGGATTCAGATAATTAAAAATAAATATAAGCCTAATAAATATTTATGTACATAATAAACGTATCTATATCACATATACACATAGAAAAATATGTATCATCTAGTTATACTGTGTTCTGATTTCCCCTAATTAATTCTGTAATTGTGAGCAATTATCTCCAGTGAATGAAGTTAGGTAGGTGTACCTCAATATCTGTTATTTCAAATATGAGAAAAAAAAAAAAAGAATGAGGTTCAACTGTTTAAAAGGTTAAATGATAACTTCCATGTAAAGTATATAAAATGAAGAGCCAGACTAAAGCATGGGAAAAGGGAAATTGTTATCTGTACAGCCCAAAGAATTGGTTTACAACCAATACAAACTTAAAATAACTTAAAGAAGAATTTAAACAATTTTATTTTTAGTTTGTCATACACAAATGTATAAAGTCTTTAATAATAAGGAAAATATGATGAAGTTAGAAATGAGAAGAATGATAACAACTTGTAGCAAAAAATTATGCAAACCCTCATAGGAAGTGAAATGTAACTATATGCAACAAAAATGAAGAGCAATCTGTATAAAGAGACTAAATTTTTATAAAAAGAAAAGAAAACTTCTAAAATTATGCAATGAACAAAAAAAGTTGAATATGAAATACTAGGAGGAAATTATCTAGTTTAAAAAAGAGAAAAAAAGCATTATTCAAATAATATAATAAATTATAGACCAAAGTCAACTAAACCAAACTGATAATGTGGATAAAGTTAACCATATAAGTGAAAAAAAGATACAGGGCCGAAATATTTTCATTTCCAAAACAAATATGGCCAAATTTGTTTCTCCATTTTCCTCAACTATTTTGTCAATGGAAAAATCTCTTTACTGAACTGAACGATATTTAGAATAAGTGCGTGCTGTGCCACATGTCAGAGGAAACTATTTTATCAGATTTTACAAAAGAAAAAGTAAAATATGAATCGAATGTGGAAACATTAAAATGCATTAAAAACAGTTTTCACCTAAGCAAGAAAATGTAATTACTACAACTAGACTGTAATTTATCTTAGCACTGCCTTTTATTGTCACAATGCATTTATATTAAACTCTTAACTGATTGGATGAAAACGCTTTATTGCATTTTTTATTTTATTTTTTAGAATTTATAGCTCTAAGGTATTCAACTAGTATCTGAAGGGGACCAGCAGGACAGTCTGTCTTCAAGAAAGATATAACTAACAGAAAAACTGATATACATGTATATACATCTCTAAATATATATAAAAGTCTGTATTTTTTAAGTCAGGTTTGGTACCTTTCATAAAACATGTATAGTAACATTGAGTTCCACAGAATGTTTAGACATATCTTTCTATGATTGAATGTTTGAGTCCCCTAAATTCATATGTTGAAATCCTAACCCCCAAAGATGACAGTATTGGGAGGTGACAGTTGGGAGGTGCTTAGGTCCCAAAGCTGGAACCCTTATGAATGAGATAAGTCCCTTATGAAAGAGGCTCTAGAGAGATCCCTAGCATCTTCTGCCATGTGAAAATACAATATGTCTGCACCCCAGAAGACAGCCCTCACCAGGCCATGCTGGCACTCTGATCTCAGACTTCCAGCCTCTAGAGAAATAAATTTCTGTTATCTGTAAGTTACCCAGTCTGTGGTATTTTGTTACAGCAGCACAAATGTACAAAAACGTATCTGTTTAATAGAGTTAAAAGTTCCTTTATGATGATGACATTTGATTTCAGCTTTGCCTTGATGGAAGAACAGGAATTGGACATGCAGAGATTTAAAAAAAAAAGAAAAAGTTGAAGAAGAAGAAGCAAAAAAGGAAGTCAGGTGAAACAAACAGCTTTGACAAAAGCACAGATGTGGGAAAGACTAAGATGTGTTGGGAAGATACTAACCTCAGTTTTTCAGTTTCTGAGGGTACAGCATGCATTAGTGGTGAAAGTACTTCATCATGATAATGACAATAGCAAACTTTTTGAGCATATTTTAGGAGCTAGCTTCATCTTTATCAGTTTATTGTACACTCACAACATCTCTAAGAATCAGGTGCTAATATTATCCACATTTTATAGGTAAGAAAACTAAGTTATTTAGAGTTTAAGTAACTTGCTTAAGATCACAAAGCTACTAAGTAAAAAGAACTAGATTCAAACTCACATAGAGCTTGCAGTAGCTGAGAAAGTAGGTTGAGAAAATATTGCACAGGTCATTCAATGTCAAGATGATAAACTTATTTTTAATTTGGGGTGCAATGGAAAGTCAATATAAATTTTAGAAAGAGTATAACGAGCAAAAATATCTTGAAGATCAACTGGGAAATGATACATAGAATAGGATATGTGTGAGTAGAATATAGTAGGATAGATATATTTCCCATTTAATTTCTAAAATTGTTTTTGCTTTTACTTTTAAAGTGGTGTAATATAATCCAAATCAGATGGGAAGGTAGTATGTAAAAGTCTTGTTTATACACTGCCTTGGTGGTAGTATTCTGGAGTGAGGTTGGAAAGGAGTTAGGTAAAAAGGAAAAGGTATTTCTGTTCTCCTTTAGACTGATGCAATACAGAAAGAAAGAATGACCATGTGTGCTGACATTTCTATTGGAAGCAGGGGCCAGTGGAGAAATGTAAGCCCCAGAGAATCCACAGAGGTTCAGGAACACATTAAATTTCACACATATAAATCGAGAAAGGTATTTATCTTTTTAATTATAAAGAAGGTAACCCAAGGTTATTAGTAAAAAAAAAACAAAACTTGTAGACACAGGTATTGAATATCTGGATTACTGAACAGGGAAACGCTATTTTAATTTCTCAGAAAATAGGTAGAAGAACCTAAAATGGGTGGTATTGTGTTCCTACATAGAGATGGGGTGATGTAATAAAGTCGAAGTTTTAAACTGTAGTGACTGTTTTATGTAGATAATAAGGGACATGGGGTCAAGGATTCTGTGGAAATGTGAGATTTGGGTGATAGGGAGGAACAGGAAAAAAAGCAGAGTCGGTTTTACGAGATGATGGGTTTAGTGCTGGCATATTAGGTCAGTGTTGTCTTTTGTAATCTTGTCTTGGGCATTGTAAAAACTCACTCAGGTAAACTACCGATCAACCTGAATTACAGACTTTAAAACAATGTAACCTTTTTGTTATTTGGATGTTATTAGTGAAATACCGCTACCTTCATTTAGAGGATATTTCAATGTGAAATGTGATGACTGAGAAGCAATGAAATACGTTGTTTTGCAGGAATAAGGATCATTTTCTGAAAAACTGTTAAAGCCAATAACATCGTGCCACACACACACACTAAAAGAGGTTCTCATTTTGCAAATCAACAGCTCTCACAATTTCCCTGTTTCTTAAAGAGTTGATCCACCAGATCAAGGAAGTATTATATTTCCCCTACTAACTGGAAGGTCTTACTTGGCACATGGTAAGTGGTCAATAAATGAATGACACATGAAGGGCTGTTTGAATATGGATGCGCCAATGTTTTTAAAGATACTTTACTGATTTTTTAAGTTTAAGAATGATAGTGTATTTCAAAAAATAAACAATGATAGTGTATGTCAATAAGTAAAATGACAAAAATAATGCATTGTGATTTTTAATCAGGAAAATGAAATAAATTTAATTATACCAAATTTAATTAATTAAAGTATAAGTTTAATTAAATTGAAGGGTTATTTTGGTAAATCTCAAAATCTCAGAGCATGATTCATTCAAATTTTAGATTACTGAATTAATATTAAAATTAGCAGATAATCCAGGGATGGTCAATTCACATTCATTACTGAGAGGTGGCCTATGGCTACTTTTGAATCTCCTAATCACCTTTCTAATTGTGGCAAACAGAAACTTCTTTAGCTATAGAAGCACATTTTTCCCAATTCAGACATGTCCCTTTAATTTATAAATTGGTAATGATTGAGTTTAATAAGTAATAGGTATTGGCTCATTTAAAAATTGCTTTACACTTATACTAGGTACCTAGAATAGTTAAATTCAAATTCACCGAGTCAGAAAGTACACTGGTAGATGGCACGGGCTGGGGGGTGCGGGGGTGCGGAGGGGGAATGGGGAGTTAGTGTTTAATGGGGACAGAGTTTCAGTTTAGGAAGGTGAAAAACTGGGGGGATGGATGATGGTGAGAGTTGCACAACAATGTGAATGTACTTAGTGCCACTGAAATGTACAGTTAAATATGGTTAAAATACTATGTTTTAGATTATGTGACTTTTACCACTATAAAAACCAACATTAACAAAATTGCTTTAAAAATATTTCCAGTTTGAAAGCATGGGTCCTTTAAAAAGCCACTTTTGTCTCCTAAAAAGAAAATACTGTCTCAGTGTTTGCATATTTATTTATACATTTAAAAAAGATTTATTGAGCATGACTAGCTTCATGAAAGGTAAAGCATTGGTAGTAATGTGGATGCAGGCTGTTCTTTAGAGAAAGTAGTCCAATTCAGAACATATTTAAAAGTTTGAAATAAAGGGTTTGAGAAAAAGAATGGATTCAAGGGAGACTCCAGCATTTTGGCTTGGACAATTGGGTGAATGGGGTCACATTAACCAAGATGGCCATCACTGGAGAAAGCATTATTAGGGGAGAGAATCAAGAGCTTGGGACACATAGAGTTTGATATTTCCATTAAATTTCCAAATGGAGATGGCAAGTTGGATCTCAATATTCAAGTGAATCTGGTGTTCAACAAAGCGCTCAGGGCTGGTGATAAAAACTGGCAAATCTCAGTCTCTAGATGTTTAATAAAACCATGGAAGAGGATGTGTTTTTAAAGTCATGATACAGGGTGAGAGCACTTAGGAAATCAATTAAAGAAGAGAAGATGTCCAAAGGACTGAACACTGAGTCATGCTGAAAATACTGACAAAATGAGGATTATGCAGCAAAATAAACTGAGGGGGAAAAAAATGCCCAGTAAGGTAAGAGGAGAACTCCAAGAATACACTCTTTAAAAGGGAAAGTATTCAAGGAGGAGACAGGATAAGTTGTGTGCTAAGGACTGAAAATTGAGTAATTAAGCAACTAGAGGTCACTGGTAACCTTGATAACAGAAGTTTAAGTAAGTGATAAGAAGGTAAGACCCACTGAAGGAGGAGGAGAAAATAGAGAAAGAGACAACACACTGAGTTTTTCTATAATGGGAAAAGAAAAATGGAGTGGTAGCTGGAGAGAAATACAGTTTTAAAGGAGGCTGTTTTGCAGCCTCTTTACTACATCCTTGTATACTGATGGAAATGATCCAGGAGAAAAGAATATCTTGATGATTCAAGGAATAAAGAAGACAACTGTCTGAGTCTAACTCTTGTACAGATGAGAGAAGGTGATACTGATACACAAAGGCCGGGATTGGCCTTAGATAGGAACAAAGTCAGTTTGTTCTTCAATTCAAATAAGAGAAGGATGAAGTGATTAGTTCTAGATTCAGATAGATTGGTAGATGTAGTTCAGGATGAGAAAGTTCTCTTTTGACTGCTTCTATTTTCTCAGGGGAATATGAAACAAAACCATCGTCTTAGAATAAGGAGGAAGGAGGTAGACATCTAAAAATTCATTATCTAGAGGTGGAAAAGGGAAAGGTCATTTAATCTATTTCACTGTTTTCTGACAGGGCTGCCAACGGATGTAAATAGATAACCTATATTTAAGATCACAATCTTCTACTTCGCTATTAAAAAAACAGACTAGTTCTAAATACTCAATGGTGATTATATACCAAACTTTTAGCTACTTTACTAGATATATATCCCTTGTAATTTGATGGTATGTTATTCTAAACTTCTAAAGTCTGTTAAGATATAATTTGTCTAATAACTTGGCAAGTATTATCTTTCATGGAAAGCAAAGATGGAGGCTGTGTGAATCCTAGTGTGAAGAAGAAATGCTCACACACATTTAAAAATGCATTCAATACAATGGATTTTCTCTTCTCAGGACTAAAATGACGTTAAGCAGCTTGAATAGGGAGAATATGCAGAATATTTGTCATCAAAGTCAAGGGCAAATATGAACTCTGGGGGAAGAGTGCTCAAGAGACATTCTCTAACTGCTGTTATTACATTGTTGACTGCAACTGATACAGGGGATGCCTTGAAAACTCTCTGAAAAAAAAAATTTCTCCCTTATTAGAAAAAAAAAATTTTTTTTTTCTGTCAGGTTTTAAGCTTAGGTTTTCTGAGGATTTCGATAGCGCTATACTTACACTTTTCTCAAACAAAACAATAGAAAAATTATATAGCCATGTGTAATCTTAAAATTAAACCACTTGTAATTTCTATGAATTTAAATGTGCCTCATTTCTTTTTGTTTTTCATTATATTTGTCCAATTTTAAGACAAGGAAAGGGAGTTAATTGTAGAACATGACATGATCTATTACATATTTTATATTGAGGATTTAAATATTAGTTCAATCAATAGCTATTCTATAAAAAAATACAATAATAGAAATTTGTACTTATATATTGTGTCATTTGTGAAAACAAAGTTTACTGATTGTCAAATCTAGAGCCCATAAATGTCGCCATGTAATTCTTAATATCCAAACAAAGATACCAGCAGCTAGATTGCAGCTAAGATGTTAAGTGGTAAAGAAAATGGAAGACATGCATTTTTTCTGTGTCTAATATTTTTTTAGATTATGGGTAAATCAAAGGTGTCATGACACATAAAACACATGACAGGTAAGACTGTTATCAATCTTGCAAATTTGTTGCTGGAAACAAGATTTAAGATATCAAGAAAGGTGTTACACTGTGAAACTGATGTCCTCCAGGAAACAAAAAACCAAAAACTTAAAAAAAAAAATTTAAAAAACCAGCAAAAGCAGACTTAGAATATTCATGAGGAGTTTTATACCTCAATACTGGCAAACTCATTAACAGTCGTGTGGGTAGAAAAAGAAAGTGTGACGCTTAATTTGGGTAATGGAAATTCCATCAGAAATCCTTGCCTTGCCCTGTCATGGAATGTGAATTCCAACTGAGTAAAGGGCCAGAGAAGATATAGGGTAGGAGTACTCTAAAAAATACTTTCAATGGCCAGGCCTCGTTATCAAAGGGAGTTGTGAAGCTCTAGTATTTGTACAGAAGAGAGGCTTAGGATATACTGCCTGAATGCAGGCGGTGTCGCTTATTCTCCAGCTATATTTGCACAGCAAACATGCACTCGGACTGCATGTTTGTCTGAGGAGGGACTGGTTGAGGGGGCACATTTATGGAGATTATGCAGAGCTCCCCAGCCAATTTTGATGCCTCTACTACAGCAAAGGCAGCTTGAACCCTAAATAACATGATGAAACTGGCAAAAACAAAACAAACAAAAAACCCCAAAAAACAACCATTACCCTTTGAATCTCTTCCAGCCTTTTGACTTTCCTTTTTTTGACCCTCAATATCCCAATACCCTTATTCTGCTTCCTGAATGTTTAGGAAATTGCTTAAAGCATCCAACAAGCATTTACCCAGCACATACTCTGTTCCAGGCACTGAGCTACTTCTCTGTCACTTACCACTTACCATAGTGCACATCATTTCCTCCATGCATATGTGACTGAGTAAAAAACGACAAATCTGGATTTCTATGCTGGTGCTGGTCTACTAGGCTTGCTCCTAGCTCAGAGCTCCTCATACACCATCATGTCATCAAGTGTCATTCACAGTTATGCCTCAATGAAATGACAAACTGTGCAGGAACTAGACCTTTGGACTATCTAAAAATAGTAAAAACTCTAAATAGTGAATCTTCATGTTGTCAAGACATGATCACATAGCATTCTGTGGGAAGCCATTCTTAGCCAGATGGTAGACTGAAACAGATCTGATCCATAGTTTCTTAAGTAATCAAGGTCACTAAGACTTAATATGTTACTCTTCCTATGAACACTTAAATTTTAATATGGAGTGTTTCTTTTAAAAAGAAAATAAAAAAGGCAATTATACTTTAATAACTGAATTCCAAGCATCACAAGTGGCTGATGAGTATGATACTCTGAGCAGGGGCTCTTCCCTTTCCTTTCCCTTTTTTTTTTGTTTTTTTTTTTTTGTTTTCTTTTAATTCCCAGGCTTGTCCCTTTTTATACAAGTACCAGCCTATTCTATTCTCCCCATGAGCAGAGCCAGCCTTGACAGAAAACCATGGATGATTCCTCCAACCTTCCAAAAGAAAATTTTAAACTATTTATTAGTAGATGATAATAGAGATTAGAAGTAGGAGTCTTTAAATTGTGGCAAAGAAAGTGAGTATTATGAAAACACTCTCTAACACTGTTTGGAGGTGTGCTTCTATGGATTACACAGGGATTATAATTTGTATTTCTTACAACTAAGAGTCCCATCGCCTAAAAAGTCTCCCCTTACCCTCGCCCAAATCAGTGAACAGCAAAGCATAAGCTGTAATAGAATCTCAAAGTTATTTAATGGACTCTCTTCTCTCACTACTCCGGTTGCTCTATGGCAAAAAGGTGTACTCTCTCTCACATGGTACCATTTAATGTGGTGACTCAGCAATGATGAGCATAGAATTATCTAGTGCTCTTTATTTTGCTACTGCTTTGATGCAATCAATAGAGGCCTATAGGTTACATAGAACTGAATGTTGGGGTAAATGCCTGCCTTCAGCAAGTGGCTAGGACACTGAAAAGTATAGTCCAAGGAGCCTGAATTTATCAGTTCATTCAAAGTTGCCAACAGTTCATAAATTAAACACGCTTAGCTATTATTTTCACTCTCACAGGTTCTGCATGAGCCCACAGTCAACCCTGGGTGCCCACATTTAACACATACTTCTATAACAAAATCAGTCTAAATCAGTTAAAAGAAAGTAAGCTAAATTAAAAAACAAACAAAAAACTTTTCATTTTCAGATTTGATGTCATTATTAGAACTCTAATTTCGAAAAATGTAAAAATACACAGGATGCTTTACTGGATACCTATAGATGCTTGACAGTTACTTTAAAACATCTTTTTTCAAATGACATGTCCTAACATTTAATTCAAAAATGACTAGTTTTTAACATGTGTCCCATTCCAAAGTTATGAACAATCCATCATGACATTCACATTCTAGCATGCTTCCTACTACATAGTAATATCAAGTATGCATAAAGTTTTTTTTTTTTTTTTTTTTTACATATACTGAGAGTTCTGTAGATTTCCTTCCATTTGGAAATCACCTATTTTGATGTCACATGGATAGGACTAGATTACCTTTGAAATTTTCCCAACTTTGAAACACTTGATTCTATATTTCAGTAGTCAGGGGAATCGTACTAAGTGTAGAAAAGAAAAGAATTTGTCTGTACTACATGAATTATCAAGAATGAAAAGGCCTCCTGCCTAACATTAATCTCTTCTCCCAACTGCTACAGGACCTAAAATCCCCTCCCCCTACTAGAGGTATTTCTTAAAGGTGCTCTTAGGGCTTATGAATTTTACTTCGATTTGGTCATTATACTACAAAAGAGGGATAATCAATTAACTTAAATTCATTTTCCTATTTACTATCAATTGTCACATTGAAAATAAGATCCCACAGGCAAGCTTTGGGGTGACTAGTTGGGGAGTGACCATGATATTATTTTGTGCTGAACTAGTTCATCACCTTATAAGCAGCTTCCCAGCCAACTGACTCTGCCACCCTCTGCCTTCACATAAAAGGCTACCTTTCCTAGGCACTTTTATTTTCCCATCTATTATTTAGTAAGGCCTTTGCAGAACTTTCCTCTTGTGTGCTGTTCTAGCTGTCCACTGTATCCTCTGGGTCTGATATATTTATGTTGCATTTTCTGTCTAAAGCCTAGGGATATTTTACAAACATCCACTGTTTGGGGTCAGCCCATTCTAACCCTTCCCTAATTTCACACAATCCCAGCTTCTGGAATCCCTTGAACTCTGGCTTTACTTGGAGGGAAAGTCAGGTTGCAGAATCCAGTAGGGTAAAATTTTAAAGGAAGAAAAAAAGAGGTGCTAATCTAAGCAGCCAGGTAATGGAAAAGAGGAAAGTCAAAGCCTGAAGACAAATGGGGTTTACCTTTATAACTTCTTCCTAGCACCCTGCAGTCACAGCAATACCATAGTAAATAAAATTGCCACAGAAAAATTTAAAGCTGATATATTAAATGGAATTTTAATACATTTAATCTAATGGAAGCAAAAAAATCCTCCTGTACATTTGTTTCAAATATGAGAAAACTAAAGCAAAACTGATCGTTTTTCTTTTGAACTATACAAATGCATTGTTCAAATATCCATGTGACCTTTAGAACTAGTCAGTATATGTTATAGACTTGTACTCATTTATTATATTACTCATTTTCCTAAAACTACAAACCACAGGAACGTCCCCATGAAAACTGTGTATTGTTCTAACTATGTATGCCAATATTGTCATCAAGCCAACCACTAGAGGTGAAGGCGTTTACGTATGTATTCCATGATCAATGCTAGAGTCATCAAATCATGTACCACCCCTCTTTGACTACATTCAAAGATGCAGCACTATATCATGTACCATCCCTCTTTGACTACATTCTCTTTCTGTCAGAGACCCTTCTGTGTAGAAAGAGGGGAAGTGCTTCTTTGTATAGGGTTTATTACATTACACCCTCCCTGTGTATTCACAGCAATATTGTGGGATCAATAGAAGAAATTGCAAAGAAAAAGCCTTCCACTTCTTTAGCCCGTTGATATATTAAATCAGAACTCTCAGTGGTGGAAAAAAAGAGGAACACATAACTTGACCTAATTTTTCTAGAGGATTGCCCCTGAAAAATAAATAGGGCTTCATAAACCAAGTCAGCAATTGAAAACAATAAACTAAGAAGTAAAAGAGTTCCTTTCTTGGTAATTTTCTATACAAATATGTTTTGTAAATAATTAAACATACTATCTCAGAGAAATAGTTGAAATTATAACATGAGGTTACGATGTAAAGGGAAACAGCAGCAGCTTGCAAAGCAAATCCAATGTTTTGCTCAATTTGGTTTCAGGAAAGAGAATCCCCTCCCATGCCTAATTTTCCAATTGTTAATAAAAGGGAGTAGGGGACATTCGTTAATTTATCAAAACTTCATCATTTGAAAATGCAGGAAATGAAACCAGATTTGGAGGAAGTGAGAAGATGCCAGATGGAATACCATGTATAATATCTGCCTATATTATTCCCAAGCTAATTCAGTTCACACACACACACATATACACACACACAAAAACAACAAAAAATTAGTGTTATCCTATCATTACCAGCACCTCAAGGCTATTTCATTAGCAAATCAACAATATTTACTGAGGGTATACTAAGACTGAACACTATGTAGAAACAGTATGCTTTATTTGCAGATAAGAGGTAAAGGGAAGGCAGTTTTGAAACATGAAATTCAAACACTTAAGAGTGGAACACTCATTGTAGTAATCTTAATTAGAAAGAAAAATTAATTCCTTCTTTTTCCTTCCTTCCTTCCTTCCTCCCTCCCTCCCTCCTTCCTTCCCTCAATCTCTCCTTTCCTTCCACAAATATTCACTGAGTACCTATATGTTCCAGGCAATGGTCAGAACTGAGTATATAACAGCAAACAAAACTGACAAGTTCTGTACTTTCATAATATTATTATGAAATAATATATTATTATTATTAATTCTTATATTATTATATTATTCTGGGTAAATTATTTATAATTTACAAATTATAATTTACAAATTATAATTTGCTTATATTATTCTGGGTAAATCTGATGATAAACAAATATATAAATATGTTCATTTCAAATGGTGGTGCTATAAAGAAAACTAAAAAATCATGTAGTGATAGAATAGGTATGAATAATAAGTACAGTTGGGGAAATAAGATTGTGATGGAGAGAGTACACACCCTTAAATAGAATGGTCAGGGAAGGTCATTCTGAATGTTGACATTCTAGCCAAGACTTGAATGATAAGAATGTGACTATCATAGGGAAAAGCATTGCAGGCAGATCAAACGCAAGTGAAAAGACCTCAAGAGCAAAGTGGCTGAAGGACAAGGAAACCAGTATGGCTGGGGTGTGATGAAAGGAGAAGTAGTAGGAGATGAGATGGAAAGGTAAATGGTACTAGTCCATTAGCCCTCAGAGGCCCTGTGAGAAGTTTGGGTTTTATTCTCAACATGAGGGAAAACTATTGGGAGATTTTAAGCAAAATAACGACATGGTCTGGTTTATATTCTAGCAGATAACTTTAACTATTATGTGAAATATGAATTTTAGAGGGAAAGCAGAGGCTCACAGAAACCGGTGAGGAATCTATTATACAGTCCAGGAGAGAGATGGGTAATTCAAATCAATTAATCCATTTCTTTTGAACAGGTTTTTGTTCATTAGAAACTTCCTGTAATGGAAGGAGTTTTGTAGTAATCAGTGACAACTAAAAGAACTTCTCTGGCTTTCTAAGTATGGATCATTTCCTTAAAATGAAGAAAAAATCTATTTCTTCAAAGTCCATATTGCTCTGCTATATACATTTCTAATGAAAAGAACTGCAAATAGGAAATAAATTCTGGAAGGACCAAAAATTAGATAACTTACCATTTTTGGCTTTGCAGGATCTGCTGTCTGGCTGCATTATGTAGCCCTCCACGCAACTACAAGCATAGGATCCATACGTATTTATGCAGGTCTGGCTGCATGTACCATAAACAGCACATTCATCTTGATCTAAAAGGCAAATTAACAGCATTTCTAAGCAGATTTATTGTTGGGCATTTTTTTTCTCCCTGAAGAAAACATTTTTTCCAAACTTTGGAAATAAGCTATTTAAAAAAAAAAAAGAAAAGCGAGAAAGAGCCAACTCCAATACATCTTTTCAAAACCACACTAACTGAACATAAAGTTCAGTGTCATTTTAATAGTTACGGAGATACAAGATCAAGCTTAACACCAAATCTTTTACTTTAAAAGATAATTTATTTGCATTTTTGATGCGTAGGCTAAAAGTCCTTGGATATTTGTGCAAAGGTATAAAATGCACTCCAATGAGTATTTGCTGAAGAGTTCTACTGTTTACGACACTGGCTTTTTCAGGATTTTGACAAAGAATTAGTCTGACAACACGATTTTCAATGAACAGATTAAATAAAAGTTCTGAGCTAAGCAATGTAAACCACCCTCACTAAATCAAAAGGAGGAAACTATTAAGTACTTGTTGCAAACAGAAATTTTATCTTAATTAATTTTTATTTTAATATCTATGGCCCTCCTCCTATTTCTTCCCTACTTCCACTCGCTAAACTTTTTTCCTCCAGCATCTTGTTCAAATCTCTGTAAGCAGCAGGCACTTAATGATTCTTAACCAACCGGGCAAATTAAAAAAAATAAAACTCTGCCAGCTAGTAATTTAGACAAATTTGTATTCAGTCTGTCCTGTGTACCAAGCACTATACTAATCCCTGAAGAAACCAAAATTTATAAAACATGATTTCAATCTCTAGGTGAAACAAGTCTAGTGATATAGAATTTCATTTCTATGCATTTCCTTATAATAGAGTCATACTCTAGTTATAATAGAAACACAGAGAAGTAAATGAACCTGCTTGGAATTGAAGGGAAAATGTGAAGGCTGCATACTGAGCTGAGTTTAAAGGATGATTTAGATTTCCTCAGACTAAATAAAAAGGGATCAGATGGAAAGAGGTGTTCCAGTTAAACAAAACAGCATGTGAAAAGCCATTGGGATGACACAGTAGGGATTTCAAAGAAGTATAAGGAGTCAGGTGGAGTAAGGGTGTATAACAGGAAATGGTAAGAGATGATATTGGGAAAATCGCTTTGGGATGGGATAATGAAGTTATTTGTATGCTAAACTAAAGTGTTGTACATTATACATAGGCACTGGGAAAGCATTAATTAGATGAGCTTTATGATCAACTTTGTATTTGAAAACTAAACAAAGTCATGACAAACGGATTGGTGAATATAGAGAAGAGATCCTGGAAAATTAGCTATGTGCTAATTTCACACAAGAAATTGTATTTCGAAGTCATAATATTTTGAACAATGACAGTAGCAGTGGGAATGGAGAAGAGGGAATGGACTCAAATGTTTAAGAAATAGAATAGGTAACATGTGAAGTTTGACTGGATATGATAGAAGAGAATGGTGGTCTAATCTTATAAGAAGTGTAGATTACAGTGGAGGTATCATGGGAGGAAAAAATGAGTTTGATTTGGATGTGTTAAATTTGAGGTATCTGTAGAGCATCCTTGAGTAAACATTTAATAAGTAGTTGGAAATATGGAACCAATAATATAAGGTGAGATCTGTCTTGGAGTATTTGAGAGTCAATAGCGTATGGATAATAGATTAAAAAAATAGGAGAGGGTTAGATCCCACAGAGAGAAAGGGAAAGTCGGGAAAGCTTAGCTATAGAAAAATACTTTAGGATACCAATATGAAAAAGGCAGGCAAGAAAGAGGAGTCCATGAGCCTCCTTTGAAGGATGTTAAGCAGATTAAACTGCTTGGGTATAATAAGAATATATATTTGGACTTTGTCCTCTGTTTCTGACACAGAGTTCAGTTACCTTGTAATTTTTGAGCTATAGGAGTATCTTTTGTTATTTCTAACAGAGCCCTGTGAAATACACTAAGTCTATGGTAATGAGGTGACTCAGGGTGGGGCTACTAGATATTCTCAGAATGGGACTGGTCTCCAAAAAGATCAAACAGGTGACTTAGAGGGTGGGAACTCTCAACCCCATCCTCTGACCCCCCAAGCTAAGAAAGGAGTTGACTAAGGAAAAGCAAAAGATGGCTGAGTAGCCAAGGAACCATTTAAATTGGGAAACTATGCATTTGTATGATATTTATTTGCATTTCTCTCAGATTTTTTTTTAGCTTCGTGTAATAGCCTGCATTTATAGACAGCTTGTTTGAAGTAAGTAGCTTTGGGGATAGGAAGAATAGTATTTGGAGTGAAGTCCACAGTGATAATGTGAAATTAAATCTTGAATTTGATAGAGTCCAGCCCCTAGCGGCAGAAATGATGATTCTTATCTATAACATTTTCACCGATTTTTTCAACTTTACTATTATTGGTTCCTATTTTAGTTTTTCTGATATGTGATTATGCTACACAGGAAAGCAGTATGAATAATGATTTCTTTTGTTCTTTCTCCTTAGTCAGAATGCACTGTTCTGACATTGATGTAACTCCACAAAATTGGCTGCAAAGAAACATCACTTGTAGCGCTATCTTCTTTCTTCCTTTAAGGACAGGGAATATCCTGGAAATTCCTTCAGGAAAGCGTAAATGATGCTCAGACCTGGCCATCCAGGAGTGCAGAGAAAGTAAAAAAATCTCCTCTTCTATTGGTGAACTTCCATAAAAATTGCTGTGTATTTCCTTACTAATGTTCAACAGAAGAAAGTGATTATGGTGATTTTTACGGATTTAAAAGAGAGATTCAGGAGAAAGAGATTCATGTAAAAGGAGCTGAAAATCCTGACACCTATAGGAATGAGGTATAGCAAAATAGTGAGAAGGATACAGGTAAGTATATTGGCCTACCTTGTGTGAATGGCAGGTGTTGTTTTGAACTTGAAATTGCGTGCATGTCCAGAGGTACTACTTATATCTGGCAGACTTTGTGATTGTAAGGGGTCTAGTGTTGACAAATCTGAGTTTTTTCATAAAGTCTGAACTTCTGTGTGCAACCTTCTGATTTTCAAATGTTGGTTTAAGAATAATGTCAGTCAAATAAAATATACCAGTTTGGTCCCCCTATAGTCAGATTATGCAGCCTTTGGGTCTGATAAACATTTAATAATACATGTTTTTATAATATTTGTATTATGCAGAAAATGAAAAAACAACAAACTGAAAATTCAAGCCTGATGTACATTATAAACAAATGAGCCTCTCTAGGATAAGAATAAGTGGGCTCTGGAGATCTGTGTTTTAGTCTCAAGTCTTTTACTAAAAAGATGTGCAGACTTAACTAAGTCACTTAATTTTTCAGGGTCTCACTTTTCTCACTTTTGTCATGAGGATTTTAAAAAATATTCTCTGAGGATTTTTTTCAACTTTAAGATTCTGTTTTTAAGGTAAATGTTATAATATTAAAGCAAAGGGTTAAAGTAATCAGCAAAGTACCAATTTCTTTGGAAAATATTCTGTTTATTAGTGGTGCTGGTAACACAGATATGCCTCAATTTTATACACAGATTCTATATTCAATGTTTTCTATATAGAGATTCTAAATACCATATAAAATAATGTATTGTTTATATTGTGGATATATCATATATATATATATATACACACACACAAACATATGATACTATGTATATGTATATATATTTGGATTCAACATAATGAAGAAGTAACCTAAAATAGTTCAGTATGGCAGAGTAGAGTCATTTTGGAAAGTAAACATTTGGTGTAGAACGTTCACAAAAACAAAAATTAAGACATTAAAAAATAAATATTTTATATTCATCATTATTGCATTGGTCAAATATCAATCACCAGAATTACCAATGCAAAAGTTGTAAAGAATATTACATGACTATTATTAACTTAACTTAGTAGATAATAAATGTCTACTACACTGCAGCTATATAACAGACATAAAATATTTAGGAGGTTAAAATAATTAAATCCAAAGTTTTAGTGACTGACCAAAACACATCTCATTGTTGACATGTCCCATGTCTGTCATTACTGCAATATGAATTGAAAATTGATTTGTAACCATATGATATCACTTATATGTGGAATCTAAAATATGGCACAAATGAACTTATCTACAAAACAGAAACAGACTCACAGACACAGAGAACAGACTTGTGGTTGCCAAGGGGGAGGAAGGGAGGGAGAGGGATGGACTGGGAGTTTGGGGTTGGTAGATGCAAACTATTACATTTAGAATGGATAAACAACAAGGTCCTACTGTACAGCACAGGGAACTATATCCAATCTCCTGTGATAAACCATAATGGAAAAGAATATATAAATCAATGTCTGCATGTGTATAACTGAGTCACTTTGCTGTACAGCAGAGATTGGCACAGCATTATTAATCAACTACACTTCAACCAAAAAAGGAAAGAAAATTGATTTGTATAAATGCTTATCTAATGTTTATATATGTGGTTTTTGGGGGAGAGCCAACTTTTAACTCTCAAGAGACCAAAAATAAAGTGAACATAAACATTGTGTGGAACACATGGTAGGTGCTTGAAGATATTTTATTAAATTTCTGTTAATTAAGCCTCTGTTAAAATAAAATTGAGTAGAATTACGTGTCATAATTACCTTTACAGCTTCTTCCATCTTCTTTTATTTCAAATCCGTCCTCACAGAAACACATTGTACTATTTCTGACCATGGCACATTTATACTGACAATTCAACTGCTGGCAATTGGGCAACAGTTCTGTAGAGGAAAAGCAAAGATATTATGTCTATATAACTGTGCACACATGTATACTATTTAACTTTAAACGTTAATATTTACTCAGTGCATAACCATAATAATACAGCTTTGACTGGTTTCCTAGAAAGTTTCTATGACTGGTTGACAGAACAAAACAATATCTATTCCCTCTAAAATATGTTGGCTTGCATTTGCTTGAAGTATTGTTAATAAAAATTTCAGATCAATCTGTTCATTCTTTCACTTTTTCCCTTATTACGTACATTCAAAGGCACAAATCCTTTCAAATTCTGGTAAATTATTTCAAGAGGAAAAATGTCAACTCAGTGGTTGATTTCACCATTTATGCCTTTCTTATCTGACACATCCATTGATATTCTATCTTTTGAGGGCTTGTTTTGACTTACTAATCCATGTATAACCTTTGAAGCAGGTGGCAAAATATTAGACAACTACTGGACATAATATATTTCATAATATCTAAACCCTTTCAGAACAAATACATCAGTGAAGCCAAAGTTAGCAAAACCTTAGAGCAAATTAGGTTTCAGTATGATAAATGCATGAAACACAGATGAAGTGACACAGGCATATTCATTTCACAAATAATTTCTAACAGGAATAAGATCTGCTAAACAAGAAAAATTACAGATAGAATGTATGACTGACTGTGGTGTCTGAAAATAGAGATATTAATGGGTCGTGACAATTTCTTTTTTCCCCCTGGGGAGAAAAATAAGGGTTTTAAAGATCAAGGTTAAATGATTCAAAATAAATTGATATTTGCCACAAGTTTAGCTGGTGCTTCAGAAATATTTTAAATTTTAATAAAAATATATGAAAGTCCAGTGTGGAAAAGGACAGCTAGAATACTCCAAACTGAAAATTTGGTATTTTACTAAAAAATTAACTATCTCTAGTATTTTCTTAGCCCAATTGCTTTTCAACTCTTTCATGAAACTATCAATATTTTACGTATCTTCTCTTCTTAAAACTTTAAATCTCCTTCATAATGGTCACCCACATAAGATGATCTTGCTTCCTACTTCCCTGAGAAAACTGAAGCTATTGAAAGAAATTTTCCACAGATTTATGCTTCACATTTTACCCACCTCTGCCTATTCTTTTCTTGCTTTTCAAACTTGGTTTAACTCATAATTAAAGCTCCAACCCCAACTCCTGTGCACAAATCCCATCCCCTTTCACCTACTCAAGGATATCACTTCAGTTTTTCTCTACTTCCTCTCAAAATCATCTTTCAAAATTTATATTAGATCAAACTAAAGCCTCCATCCCTTTTTGTCAATTAAGTTTCATGGGAACACAGTCAACGGTCATTTGTTTACATATTGCCTATGGCTGTTTTTACACTACAGACACAACCCAACTAGTTGCCTTAGTTGACTAGTTGGCCCCCCAAACCTAAAATATCTACTATAGCCCTTTACAGAATGTTTTCTGACCCTTGTACTACTTTTCCCCACATTAAAAACAAAAAACCTTGATCTCACGTCCTGTATGAGTCACTGTGTCCCAGTATCTTTGTTCCTCTTTATAACAACATTTACAAAATAATCCATACTCACTGTCTCTTTCTTTCTCTCTGTTTCTATCTTAAGCCCACTCCAGCAAGCTTTTATCTCCATTGCTACAGAAACTGCTCAGATACAGGTTTCCAATGACCTTGATGTTGATGAGTGTGATGGCCTTTTCTCAGTCCTCATCTTACTTGACCTATCAGCAGCACTTGACACTGTTAACTAGTTTTCCCTGATGTACATTCATCACTTTGCTTCCAGGGCTCAGGACTTCTGGTTTTCCTCCTATTTCACAGCCTCCTTTGTATAGTTCCACATTTTCTTGTCAACCTCTTAAGGCTAAAGCACCCCAGGATAAAAACCTGGTCTTTTTCTCTTGCCTATCAACATGCTACTAGTAAACTCATCAGTTATCATAGCTTCCCCTCTAACTGGAACATAACTGCAGCTCCATAAGCTGAAAGCTAGGTGTGCCCTCTTCGACTTCTAATTTCCACTGTTCTGATTACAATTGACACTTTATATTAAATTTATTTCTCTTTGAGATACCTGGAACAATTTCTGCTTGCTTGATATAAATTAAGACAATATACAAATCAACACAGCTGATTTGTAGGTTTGGAATTGGGGTCAAGGCCAATTATATGCCAATATAAATATTAACATTTATATAATGTGCAAAGACCAGTCATTTGGTCTGTAAAAATACATTATTAATAAAAATATAGAATAAATGGATCTTTAGAAATTATAACATTTTTGTTTCATATGGTACTTATTTACATTTTGGTTTCCCCCACCAGTATCTACAGCTATAAATTATAAACATAAATATATATATATATATATATGTATATACATGCATATATATCAAGTTTTTAAAATGTGCAATTTCTTTGAAACCACATACCAGTCAAAAATGTAGATATTATTGTAATTTATAGTTTTCAGATGAGGAAACTTACGGTTGATAACTAATTTAAGATTATATGGTAAATATACGATGGAGATGGTATTCAAAACTTCAAATCAAGGTCAGGCTGACTACAAACAAAGCCGATGTTCTCAAAAATGCCTCTAATTCCCACTGTACAATCTGGTGATGGTTGAAGCCATGGTGTATTTTTTTTTATTTGCTTGTCATTCTAAGCTTAGTAGTGTGCTATAGATACAAGAAGTGCTTTTATAACTTTTATAGGATGAATGAACTAATAAATCAGAAAAATAGCTTAATTCTAGGATGAAGATTAACACTCTCAGGTGTCATTTCTAGTCCATTAAATTAAACTAGGTCCTAAAGATAGTTCATTTACATCTTTAAGTTAGGTAATTGAGTTGTCAAATCTTGTTTGATTATGGTGGAATCAGTCCAAAATTGCCTTTACTCTATATGTTTCTTTTAGTTCAACACTGATTGAGCACCTAGTCAATGCTAAGGACTCTGCTGGGCTTCCACAGATGCAAAATTGCTTTAGACAAAATAATGAATTACAACATGAGTGTGGAAGTGAGTGGGGTTAGATGAGAAGCGCAACAATGTAAACAACAGCTATAATTCATAGCAGAACAACACATATACTAAATAAAAATACATGTGACATTAGCTGGAAAGAGAAGAATTCATCCAGAGACTGGAAATAGAGGTAGGTATCTGGAAAAAAGGTTGTTAAAGAAGTTAAATTTAAACTAAAATTTAAAAGATGAGCTCAGTAGACAAAATTTATAAGCATGCATTCCAGATAAAGTAGACAATATGAGAAAATAAATTTTTTTAAAATGACAGCATGTAAGACATAAAGACAATGGTAAATAACCCTGTGTGGCTAAAACACAGTGTTTGATGTGGTGGGAAATGGGACTGGAATTATTATTTGGGGCCAGACAGAAGTAGATTAATTCTTAGATTAAGTAGAATTTTCTGTTTCAATAATGGGAATCATTGCTAGTTAAGGAGGACAGAAGTGATATACTCTGACTTGTATTGTTTGAAAGTGCCTAATAACAAGGAGAAAGATGAGTAAAAGACAGTAAAGAAAGAAAAGCTATCTAAAATGCTAGAAATTAGGACTATGAATATTTAGATGAGCGGATGGCCAAAAACTTGGTGAAAGTATAGTAACACTGAGTTAACAGTACCAATAAAATGAATTAAGAATAACAAAAGGACTGGAGGTTTGGAGGGAAATACTAAGTTTGCTTTTGATGGTTTAGTTCAAAATGTTGACAAGAAAATGGCTAGGAGGGAGTTGCGAATTTGAGTCTATCTAAGAAGAAAAGTCTGGACTAGAGGTGGAGATTTGGAAGTCAAAAACACATAATTGGTAATTGAAGTCCAAAGAGAAAATAATCATCCCTTAAAAAAGACTATTTATGATATAAATCAAACCTAGAGAACTTTTACATGTGAAAGGCAAGCAGAAGAAAAGGTGTTAATAAAGAAAACTGACAAAAAGAGCCATGTACCACAATGTTCGTTGCAGCAGTATTTACAGTAGCCAGGACATGGAAGCAACCTAAGTGTCCATCGACAGATGAATGGATGAAGAAGATGTGGTACATATATACGATAAAATATTACTCAGCCATAAAAAGAAATGAAATTGAGTTATTTGTCGTGAGGTGGATGGACCTAGAGTCTGTCATACAGAGTGAAGTAAGTCAGAAAGAGAAAAACAAATACTGTATGCTAACACATATATATGGAATCTAAAAAAAAAAAAAAAGGTTCTGAGGAACCTAGGGGCAGGACAGGAATAAAGACACAGATGTACAGAATGGACCTGAGGACACGGGGAAGGGGAAGCTGTGACAAAGTGAGAGAGTGGCATGGACATATATACACTACCAAACGTAAAATCGATAGCTAGTGGGAAGCAGCTGCATAGCACAGGGAGATCAGCTGGGTGCTTTGTGACCACCTAGAGGGGTGGGATAGGGAGGGTGGGAGGGAGGGAGACTCAAGAGGGAAGAGATATGGGGATATACATATATGTATGGCTGATTCACTTTGTTATAAAGCAGAAACTAACACACCATTTCAGAGCAATTATACTCCAATAAAGATGTTTAAAAAAAAAAGAAAACTGAGAAATAACTAAATATATAGATGAGGAACATAGAAAGCTTCACAAAACCTAAGGAAGAAAAACAGTCCATGGAAGTAAGCAGGGCAATAAATATTAAAAACTGAGAAATATACTTGGACGAAGCCTAAAGACCGCACTGGGTTTCCTAATAGGATCAATTAAGACCTTTAAAAACAGTTTCAGTGGCGCAGAGGGGACAGAGATAAATGCAGTAAGGGGTTCGGACAGAAAGAGGAACAGTTTCTCATAGAAAAGACCAATATCTTACAGGATAAAGAGCATGAAGGTAGGGGTATTACCTAATTTATTTAGTCTGTACCTTAGGACAGGCATATTAATTCACTGCTTTAAATGCATTGTTTTCCACATAATCCCTATAGCCCAACTCTTCCTTTGCCCTGTCTCAGTCCGAAGTAGAAAATCCATAGACTACTGGTTCCATCTTTCTGCTCTCTCCAATCTTGAAACCCCTGGAGTATGAAGAGTACAATGCATGCTAAAAGGTTACCAACATCATGGTAGTGACGGCGAGAAAAGAGGAGAAATAAGAGAAAATGGGTAAAAATGGTTATGAAAGATCAGACCTCACACATGATTTTACATATTAGGTGGGAGTCTGGTGGTTGAAAATAGCAAAAGAGACAAGGGCAACTTAGCTTTTGGTTTACCGAATTTATCCTGCATGAGAATTTGTGTATGTACAGAGAGGTGATATGGAGACAATTAAACAGTATATGATATCAGATGAAACGGTAAATATGGCTTCTTCTAACAGATCGTAAATAACTATGAAGAGCTAACAACATGAGAAACTAAAATTTAAAATTTGGCTTGGCTCTGTGAAAGCAATACTAATTATTGTAATGTTATCTATTTGAACTGCTTACCATTTATGCTTAATTACATGCAACACTATAATGATTATGTACATAATTAAAAGTGCATCAGATTAATTTTGTCAGAAAGATTATTTGAGTAGAACAGAAATTTTGTGCTTGACTCATCAATCTTCATAAACTGCTTTAAATGAAGCATAGTCATTGGCTCATGCAACATTATCAATGGTTTGAATCTTACACTGAAGTAGGAAGATCACTAGTATCTAAGGGGATGAAATATGCAAATCAGAATGCAAATATGGAAACATGGTATCTTATCTATATTCTTCAGCATTATCATAAAAGAAAAGTATCTTTTTTTTTTTCATTTATTTTTGGCTGTGCTGGGTCTTCGTTTCTGTGCGAGGGCTTTCTCTAGTTGCGGCAAGCGGGGGCCACTCTTCATCGCGGTGCGCGGGCCTCTCACTATCGCGGGCTCTCTTGTTGCGGAGCACAGGCTCCAGACGCACAGGCTCAGTAGTTGTGGTTCACGGGCCTAGCCGCTCCGTGGCATGTGGGATCCCCCCAGACCAGGGCTCGAACCCGTGTGTCCTGCATTGGCAGGCAGATTCTCAACCACTGCGCCACCAGGGAAGCCCAGAGTATCTTTTTAATTAAAGGAGAGGAGCTACTATTTCAAAAATTAAATCTAATGCAATTTATGAAGACTCCCCAACACAGACCCACTATATTCTGTGATGTTAAGAAATATTTTTGTGTTCTTTTCAAAGCTGTATAGGAGAGTATTCTCAAAGTTTGAGTATAGTTTCTGTATAAAACACAAGTTAACAGTTTACAAGTAGTAGGTAGCTTTGAGGTATCTAAGCTTCTAAGTCGTTCTTTAACTTAGAAATAGATTCAAGAACTAGATTTCTGAATTTTTATTACTAATAAATAGTAAGAGGAATTCTAAAAGGATAGAAAATTAATTCGTACTAAATCTCATATCTTTTTTACCACTCGTTTTCTTTTTTTCTGAGTGTGGTGCCGTATGCACAGCTTTGGACTCTGGAGCCAGAGTATCTAAGCTCCAACCTTGGTTTAGCTAATTTCAGGCTATGTGAATGTGGCTTCCAGATGATGAAATATATGCAAAATTAGTTTGTGCCACTTCCTAACCTGGCCCCTAAAGGATTCTCATAATCCTCTGTTGTCTCTTGACTTATCCACCCTTTGGATGCAGGGAATCCAGCAGAACAACTGGTAGAACCCCGGGATGGCGGAGACCCAAAACGGAGGGAGCCTAAAACAGCACATACAGGAAGCATCTTCTGATGACCCAATTGGATTGTGATGTGAGTGAAAATTTGGATTTTTGTTGCATTAAACCCCCAAGGTACCAGGGTTGTTACATAATACCATGGTATGGGCAAATGACTTAAGAATAAACAGGTATAGAAAGCTTATCTCTAAAATGGGAAAAATAATAGAAACTACCTCATAGGGTATTGTGAGGTGTAAAAGAGGTTAAGTCATGCAAAGTTCTTAAAATACTGCCTGCCTCATAGTAACTCTTTTAATTATCATTATCTTTTTTATCATTTTACCATTTAAGCATAATCATCCATTCAGTACAACAGAATACCTGTCATCAAGCATTCTTGTCATAATTTCCATATTCTTCAAGTGATTTGGAACTATGTTTCATTTTACAATAGAAAGACTTTTTTCTTTTGCTCTTTTATTTTTCGGTGTTACATAAAATAGTTCTAGTTTTGCACATAAATCACTTCTGTATCTTTTGACATCTTCTGGAGAAGATACTTGATACTTTTTTGGTAAATTCTCCTGAAATCATTACCTGAATGAAAAGTCCCCCAAAAAACAGAGAAACAATAACCATAGGAAACAAAGATTTTTCTATACTGGCTAATTAATTGGTTTCTATAAAATATGAATAGTACTCACTGAAACAATGTATATCCACATCTAATTTGCTACATAAGCATAGACCAATCAACAATCCAGGCATGTAATTTTCACCAAATACTTATGCTAGTCTGCATAGTCTTTACAGATTGTTCTGCTTTTTAACACATTTCCACAAATGTATGCAGGTTTATGGTTTTGGAAACACATACAAATAAATTTTGCTAACCTGCCTCAGAGTAAAAGCAGATCAATAAAGAATGGTTAGAAGCTGGTAACCAGATTCCAGCAATTGCAAGTTATTGCTTTTAGGAGGTTTCTTCCCTCATTAGTTTTGTTTACGTAAATATCTCTAAGCCAGAGAACCACTGTTTCCAATACTGTATGTGTAGCCGTCAGATCATCAATAACATTATGCTGGCTGCCTTCATGACCTAAAATCGAACAATTCACATTGATCATGTATTGGACTTGGTGGGATCGGAAGAACACAGCTGTGCGATATCCATGTGCTTCTAGGTTATATGTTCCCCCCTGAGAGAAAATTAGAACTTTTATAAACTCTTTGGAGATACAAAAAGTACAGGCACTTTTCCAGATATAAGTTATGTGAGACATTATTTTACAAAATAGGATCAAATTTCATTCTCAATTTTAGTAATCAAGTTTCTTCTTGAATTTAGCTTATACAAAAATGCCTTTTAACCAACAATGATAATCACGGTAATAAGAAAAAAATCTTTCTCCATGTAGTACATTTATAAAAATAACATATTTCACTCACTCTTTGTACTTGGAAATTGATAAGCTGATGCAGCTACTTATCATACCAGACAGTCCCTCTTGTCAGCAGGACGTCTGCCTGACATATTTAGAATGGTGATAATTTGTGTCATATCATTCATTCTCTCACCCCGGTCTCCTTACCCTAGTAAAATACAGTGTGAGCTGGCTTAACAGAGATTAGGCTGCTGCTTATGACTGCTAAGGTGGATTTCTTCAGAATTCTTTGCTTAATGTAAAACCACAGTCCTAGCCTCAAATTTTCAGTGTGTTCCCATATAGAAAGATATAACATTAAGGCAATTATTTTTTCTTAATTTTTTGCTCCATTTTTGTTATGGTATAATTTACACACACTAAAACTCATTCTTTTTAGTGTACAGATCTGTAAGTTTTGACAACTGCATATGGTTTTGTAACCAATACCATTATTAAAATATAGAACAGGACCGTCATCCTAAAATATTTTTCTATGTCCTTCTGCAATCAGCTCATTTCCCCACTGCCAGATTTTGGCCATCACTGATCTGTTTTCCGTCTCAATAATTTTGCCTTTTCCAGCATGTCATACAAATGGAATCATCCAGTCTGTAGCATCTTTACTGAGCATAACATATTTGAGATTCATCCATGTTATTTTATCAGTAGTTCTCTCTTCTGTATTGCTGAATAGTATTCCATGGTATGAATGTACCTTAGTTTGTTTATCCATTTCACACGTGATGGACATTTGAGTTGTTTCTAGTTTTGGTTTATTAAGAATAAAGTTGCTATAACATTCACATACAATTTCTGTGTAAATATAGGTTATCATTTCATTTGGTAAATTTGGGATTGATGGCTTATATAGTAAAAAGATGTTTCACTTTATAAGAAACTATCAAAATACTTTTCAAAGTGGCTGTACTGCTTTTCATTCCCACAATAAATATATGAATCTTCCAGCTACTTGGCCTTCTGCCCAGAACTTATTATCAGGTTTTTATTTTATTTTAATTTCTTTAACCTTAACTCTTAACAGGTATGTAATGTTACCTAATTGTGGTTTTAATTTGCATTTCCTAATGACTAATGATATTAAACATCTTTTCATGTTCTTATTTGCCAATCATATATCTTTGGTAACGTGTTTGTTCAATCTTTTGCCCATTTTTTATTTTATATATGTGTGTGTGTGTGTGTGTGTGTGTGTATATATATATATATTTTTTTTTTAGATACAAGTCCATTATGAGATATTTGACTTATAAGTATATCCTCCTGGTCTGTAGCTTCTTTTTTCATTTTATTAGTGTTTTGCAAATAATAAATTTGCAAAGAAAAAGTTCCTTAATTTTGATAAGTCCAATTTCTCAATATTTTCTTTTTGAATCATGCTTTTAGTGTCAAATCCTTACCTAAGTCAATCTCTCCTTTGTTTTATTCTAGAAATTTTATAGTTTTAGATTTTTGGTCCATTTTGAGTTAGTTTTTATATATAGTATAATATATGAATCAAGGTTTTTATGGGGTTTTTTTGCATTAAATGTTGAACTGTTCCTGCACCATTTGTTGAGAAGACTAACTTTTCTTCATTAAATTATCTTTGCACTTAAAAAAATACATATTTGACTATTTATTTGTGGATGTATTTCTGTACTCCTATGTTTCATTAATTTACATGTTTACCCTTCTCCAATATCACACTGTTTTGACATAGTAAGCTTGAAATCTGGTAGCATGAATCCTCATACTTTATTTTTGTTTTTCAGTACCGCTTTAGATATTCCAGATCCTTTACATTTCCATATATATTTTAGAATCAGTTGTCAGTTTTTATGAAATTATGCTAGGATTTTATTTGGAATTATATTGAATTTATAGATTGGGGAAGATTGACATCTTAATACTATTGGGTCTCCCAATCCACAAATACAATGTAATATATGTACATTTACTTGGGGCTCTAGGAGGCTTATTTTTCCCCATGAGTTTCCAGCATATAGATCTTGCATTTATATATATTATTCAATTAATACCTAAGTGTTTTATAGTTGCATTTATCTATATTATTCAATTAATACCTAAGTGTTTTATAGTTTTGGTTTATTATAAGTGGTATTATTTACATTTCCAATTGTACATCTTCAGCATTTAGAAATATGATTGATTTTTTATATATTGACCTTATATCCTAGGACCTTCTTAAAGTCACAAAAAGACACAAATTACAAGTATCAGCAAGGAAAGAGAGTATATCACTAGTACAGATCTCACAGTTTTAAAAAGAGAAAACTTCAAACAAATCTATGCCTTTAAATTTGACAACATAGGGACTTTCTTGGTGGTGCAGTGGTTAAGAATCCGCCTGCCAATGCAGGGGACACAGGTTTGAGCCCTGGTCCGGGAAGATCCCACATGTCATAGAGCAGCTAAGCCAGTGTGCCACAACTACTGAAGCTGTGCTCTAGGGTCCGTGAGCCACAACTACTGAGCCCTCGTGCTGCAACTACTGAAGCCCACACACCTAGAGCCCATGCTCCACAACAAGAGAAGTCACCGCAATGAGAAGTCCATGCACCACAACGAAGAGTAGCACCCACTTTCCGCAACTAGAGAAAGCACATGCAGCAATGAAGACCCAACACCACCACATAAATAAATAAATAAATAAATCTTTAAAAAATAAATAAATAAATTTGACAACATAGATGAAATAGACAAGTTCCTTGAAAAACACAAATTGCCAAAGCTCACTCAAGAAGAAATGGATAATTCCTGTATCTATTAAAGAAATTGAATTTAAAATTAAAAACCTTCCCACAAATAAAACACTAGACCCAGATGGCTTCACTGGATATGCTACCAAACATTTAGAGAAGAAATAGCACCAATCCTATACAAACATGTCTAGAAAAGAAAAAGGAAGAAAATACTTTCTAACTAATTTTATGAGGCCAGAATTACCCTAATTCCAAAATCATACAAACACATTCAAGAAAATAAAACTACAGAACAATATTCCTTATAAACATTGATGAAAAATTCCTAACAATCCAAATGTAGGAATATATGAAAGGATAATATATCACAACTAAGTGAGGTTTATCACGGCAGGTTTAGCATTTGAAAATCAATTAATGCAGGTCACCATATCAGTAGACTAAGAGAGAAAAAACATATGATCATTTCAAAAGATTCCTAAAGCATTTAACAAAAAACAATACCTATTCATGATTTTTTTAAAAAAACCCACAGATACTCTTAGCAGTATAGTAACAGAGGGGAATTTCTTTAACCTGATGGTATTATTTTGCCCCAATATCAGGAACAAGTCATAAAAGGAAGAGGATAACTGCTCTTACCACTCATATTCAATAATGTACTAGAGGTCCTAGCCAAGGCACTAAGGTGACCAAAAAAAACCAAAAAAACAAAACAAAACAAAAAGAAAAAAGTTTAAGGCATACAAATGAGAAAGAATAAAATAAATAAAACTGTTTCTATTTTTAAAGAAGACAATCGCTTATGTAAAAAATTTAAGAAAAAAAATCTACCCCAAATCCAACAGAATCAATTCTTTAAGTTTTTTTAAAATAGGACAAACATGTCACATCATATCTTTCAATTTGCATAATAATGTCTCGTAAGGATTTACTAGTCTTTCCAAAAGAAAAATAAAAATTCTCTATAATTTAGATGTGCTATTACAAGATGGAAATTGTAGGCCAATTAGGTGGTTTGAGAAAATATTCTGTGGACTGAGCCTAGTGTTTAAAACAGATTGTATACTTTTAAAAATAATACACGTGTGTAGGGGGAGGCACATGCACCCTCAACACATGGATATCCCCATCCTTTTTGATAGGTGTACATTATTCCATTTTATGGATATGGATGGTTAGTAATTTAATGAACCAATTACATGCTGAAACACATTTAGTTTGTATGATAAATACCGCTATCTGTTTAAAAACATTTTTACTCTTCCTTCTATACCACAGAGTTGTTTCTAGGAAGTGGCTACCCAGTCAGAAACTCTAGGTCCTGACCTGAGAGTGTACTACACCCGTGCTAAGAGATATTTCCCATTTTAGGCTATAGATATAGCAAGTTGCGAGTTTACTCAGAGAAAGAATTCTGATAATACCAACTCGTTCACTAAAACTGGATGGAAAACTGCTTATTTTGGGTCCCCAAGTAAAATCATTTCTAGCAATTTAGCCAATTTAGGCACTGATTCCTTAAGAAACTTTATTGTAATGGCATTCAGAGTTCTAAAATTCAAATATGTAAAACTTTGAAACAGTTTTCATTACCTGGAAAATTAAAATCTAGTTATCAAGGCACAATCAAATAAGAAATTAATTTATGTTATGAAAAGAAAGACTTGGATTCAATACCCATTGACAAAATTTGCTAAATAATAAACCTATCATCTTCAGGTCCTAGTTATTAGTGGGACTATTGTTTAAGAAAAATGTTTACCTCAGTTTTATCTACAAGAGAATATGAGAAGATAGAACAAAGTAACACATGCTCCTGTGGGGTCCTCTTCTCAGCTCATATTAGAGAATAATGACATTATTGACTTCATAGGGATGGTATGAGGTTTAAACACGGTAATTCAATAGAAGCACTTAGCTTAATGTCTGACACATTGTAAATGCCCATTATAGGTTGGCAGTTATGTTATTCTCATTATAATCTTCAACACATCTCTACCAAAGGAATTTCGTAATTTTCACTTCCATCTTTTATTTATATAGAAGGATAGACCAGGCACATATGGTATCTTGAAATGTGCTCTAGTCTTTAAGGTAGAAGACAGATCTACCTGTAGTATTTCTTACCAGACATTTAACTGTGGACTAGCTTCTTAACCTTTCTGGGCCTTAGCCTCCAACCTAGCATATGTCTTAATAAGTTTTTAAGAATATTAAAAGACAATGAGTGCAAACATGCTCTATAACTTGTAGAGTATTATTATCAATTCTGAGATATTGACTGGTATACGGAGAGATAAAGGAGAGAGTGCTAGGTGTATTGGATGGGTAAAGCCAAGGTATGCTGTGGTATTATACATCTTGTTTCAGTGTCTTGTATTTGATTTTGCAGTAAGAATGATATGCTAAATTTATTAATAATAAGATAACCAAAATCAGGTGTTTGCCTTGTTCAATTTATGTAGTCACAACCACAGAGAAACGATACTTGAGGGAAAAAAAAATTAACCAAATTTACCACAAGGTCGTGAGAAAAACATAATTACCAAGTAGAAATTGCATACATCTAGTTAGGGAGTTTTTCATGCCTAGAGGTAGACGGGTAAGAAAATGAATGTAGAGTTAAAAAAGGATTATATACATATAAATTATATAAGTATATTGCATAGCTTATATAAGATAAACATAATAGGATGGAGGTGGTAGTAGCAATTGGGTTAGAGGAGGTGAGTCACTGTGAATAAAGACACCTCTTTTGTAGAGGAGCTCATAACTTCCAGCAGTCTCTGCATATTTAGTAGGCAACAGGTACTTGTGACTAAATTTATTGGAAAGTAAAGATAAAAGTTATATTTCCCTTCAAAGGACAAATATCATTCTCTTAAATCTGCATATTAGTCCCAGACCATAGGAGGCAACAATAACCTTGGGAAGGTGTCTATATATTCAATGAAATGAGAATGAACAAAGACAAATGCAACACAGTGCCTGACACATATTAGGTCAAAAGGTGCTCACTAGCTATGTTAAGCATGGCAATTAAACACACCAATTCACCTCTCCATTTTGCCAAACCCTTAAAAAAAGTGATAAGAAAGGCTCAAACACACAAGAATAAAGAGAATAGGAGAGGAGACTAGAAAAGACAAAGGTAATCAACAAAAATTTAAAAGCAAAGAAGCAATAAGTGCATGTTGACTTGGCCTTTAGGGTACTAAGGAAGTAAAATTTAAGTCAAGGGTTGAAGGAGATGAGACAAATCATGATCAGGGATGCTGCATTCCAAACACATAGATTGTTCACTGCACCACTCCAGTGGGCATTATTAAAGCAAACTTTGATACGAGTGGAACTCAAGTTGTACAACAAGGAAGCCCTTGGAGGAGGGCTGATAAAGACCATTTTTGAAAAACCACAGCTATCATCATATAAGGACAAAAGACTGAACATTTTGCTACTATTAGGAAAATGAAAAGGATGCTTACTATTGTCACTTCTGTTCAGCGTTTCACTGACCAGGGCAATTAGCAAGAAAAAGAAGTAAAAGTTATCCAGATTGGAAAAAAAGAAATAAAACTATGTCTATTTACAGATGACATGGTCTTGTATATGGCAAATCCTAAGAAATACACATTAAAAAAAAAAACTATTAGAACTAATAAATGAGTTCAGCAAGTTTGCAGGATAAAAGAAAAAAAAATACATATCAATCGTATTTCTATACACTAGCAATGAACTACCTGAAAGTGTAACGAAGAACAATTCCATCTAAAAACTGCACGATAAAAGAATAAAATATTTAGGAACAAATTAAACAAAAGAAGTACAAGACCTATACACTGAAAAATACAAAGTATCATTGAAATAAATTAAAGAAGATCTAACTAAATGAAAAGGAATCCCATATTCACAGATTAGAAGACTCAATGTTGTTAGGATGTTAATACTTTCCAAATTGACCTGCAGATTCAATGAAATCCCTAGGAAAATCTAAGCTGTCTTCTGCATATTGACAAGATGATCTAAAATTTATATGGAAATGCAAGGGACCCGGAATAGCCAGAAAAATAAATTTTAAAATGAAGAACATTTTGGAGAACTCACATTTTCCCATTTCAAAACTTACTACAAAGCTACAATAATCAAGACAGGTGGTACTACCATAGGATAGAGACATATGTCAATGGAAGACAACTGAAAGTACAGAAATAAACTCTTACATCTACATTCAATTAATTTTAGATTAAAGAATTCAACGGGGAAGAATGTTTTTTCAACAAATGACTCTAGTCCAACTGGAAATTCATATGCAAAGAAATGAAGTTGGATCCCTGCCTTATGCCACATGCAAAATTTAGCTGAAAATGGATTTTATATCTAAGAATAGGAGCTAAAATAATAAAACTCTTAGAAGAAAATGTAGAAGTAAATATTTGAGTCTCTGAGTTAAGCAAAGCCTTGCTAGATAGAGGATCAAAAGCCCAAGTGAAAAAGGAAAAAAAAAAGGATAAATTCTACTTAAGAAAACTAAAAATGTTTATGCTTCAAAGAATACCATCAAGAAAATGAAGAGATGATCATAGAATGGGATAAAATATTTCCAAATAAAATCTGGTAAGACATTTGTATTCAGATAAATATCTAATAATTCTTACATTATGATTTTTATAATTCTTATGAATAACTTACAATTCAATAATAAATACACAAATAACCCAATATAAAGACAGGAAAAGAATGTGAATCACATTTCTCCAAAGAAACTACACAAACGTCCATTAAACACATGAATGAATATTCAACATCTCTATTCATTAGACCAAAGCAAATCAAAAACACAATGAAAATACTACTTCATACTTATCAGGATGGTTATAACCACAATGACAGACAATACTAAGTGCTGGTGAGGATGTAGATAAATGGGAACCCTCATTATACTCTTGCTGGAAATGTAAAGATCCAGCCATTTTGGAAAACATTTTGGCAGTTCCTCAGAATGTAAAATAAAAAGTTACCATATGGTCCAGCAATTCTACTTTTAGTTATTTACCAAAAGGAAATTTGAACACACAAAAACTTGTACATTGGTGTCCATAGCAACATTATTCATAATAGCCAAAAACTCGGAAACAACTTAAATATCCTTAAGGGAATGAACAGGTACGCAAAATGAGGTATAGCCACACAATGGAATATTATTTGACAACAAAAAGGAATGAAGTACTGATATAAACTACAACATCAGTGAACATTGAAACCATTAAGCTAGTAAAAGAAACCAGGCATAGGGCTTCCCAGGTGGCGCAGTGGTTGAGAGTCCGCCTGCCAGTGCAGGGGACATGGGTTCGAGCCCTGGTCCGGGAGGATCCCACATGCCACGGAGCAGCTGGGCCCGTGGGCCACAATTGCTGAGCCTGCACATCTGGAGCCTGTGCTCTGCAGCAAGAGGGGCCGCGATGGTGAGAGGCCCGCGCACCGCGATGAGGAGTGGCCCCCGCTCGCCACAACTAGAGAAGGCCCTCGCACAGAAACGAAGACCCAACACAGCCATAAATAAATAAATGAATAAATAATTAAAAAAAAAAAAAAAAAAAAAGAAACCAGGCATAGAAGACCACATATTGCATGATTCCTTTTATATGAATTGTCTCAAATAGGCACATCAATAAAATGATGGTTGCCTAGTGCTATGGAGATTGGGAAGAAACGGGGAGTGATTGCTAATGGGTTCAGGGTTAGTTTTTGGCATAATGAAAATATTCTAAAATTGACTGTGGTGCCAGTTGCATAGCTCTGTGAAGATACTAAAAAAAAAAACTGGATTTTATAATTTAATTGGGTGAAATGCAAGGCATATGGATTATTTTTCAATAAAACTGTTATTAAAAAATCACACACAAAGGATTAGGAATAACAATGGCATTAAAACCTTCAGTGGTAACAATGGAATTTAGAAAGCAGTGAAGAAATGCCTAAATTGTAATAGATAATGATTTTCAGTCTCTAGTATACACAGATAAATTATCAATAAAGAGAATAGAATAAAGATATTTTCAGACATGTTAGGCCACCAAAAATGTATCATCCAAGCATCTTTTATCAGGAGGCTTATACAGAAGCATCAATCCAGGAGGATTTTTGTCCTTCATCAAAGAGAAAGTAACTTATAAAGTAAACTTTGCCTAAACTTTGGCAAAGAGATTGTCTAGCAGGCTAATGAAAGGAAGTCCCAGGATAACATTTATGCAATCAGTTTAAGTTGAAGAAAGTACACAGAGGGCTTTAGAAAGTATGTCAACAAGAAATTAAAAGTTTAAAAATTATATAAAAGCAATATGTTTATAGTATACTACATGGCTCAGCTCTGAAGAATGTGTACAAGATAATAATGATGAACATAGTGAATATTTATTTAAATAATAACAATATAATTATATAGAAAGAATGTGTGTAGTAGGTGGCGTATTACGGAGGGGATTTCTACTTAAGCAAAATAGTCATCTTCCAGTAGAAAGCTAGTCAATAAGACCTTAATCTGAAAAAAATCAAGAAACATCCATTTAAGCATGTTATAAATATTCAGGGGTTTTTTGTTTTTTTTTTTTAAAGAACGGTTAAAAGTGTTGTATCCTTGGGGAACAGAGATCAGGGATGAGTAGAATGTACGAGGTGACTACTCTTTTTTCATTTTGAGCTTTATAGAACTATTTGACTTTTAAGCCATGTACATGTATCTCTTTGATTTCAAAAATTATTAATTAAAAAATAGGAACCAGATGACATCTTTATTGGGTCTTCATTTATAATCAATACAAGCATTTTTACATTTCAGGGTGCTTTCTGAGGGAATTCATGAAACAAGTGTTTTTTTCAATAGATCTTTTATTTTTCTGATAAAGATTATTTTAGTTATCTAGTACTCAATGTCTTTCACAAGTATTTTAATCCCTTTATCTTTTTCTTGCCTTCAGTATAATTGTGAATATAGTTGACACACACTTTATAATACAGTTCCAAGATGTGGTTAATTGGACAGCAAAGCTACAATTAAAACTTTAACTTTGGGGATTGAAAGATATTAAAATATACAATCAGAAAACATATTAAGAGGGTATTTTTATGTGTTTTCTTTCTTTCTTTCTTAAAACTAGTTGGTACGTGTAGGTGTGATTGGGAAAAACATCTGTGACAATCAGAGAAAGAAATGAGGTAAATTTTTCCCACTCAAAGAGAAAATCACACAATCTATTATTTAGAGGTAGTACAGAAAGACAATTAAGGAAAAGATTAGTATATTAACCACGAGTGATATCCACAGGAGCAGATTATATATATTCTTACACTGGAAAACAGACTAAATAAAACTCCAGAACAAAACACAGTTGACCCCTGAACAACGTGGGAGTTAGGGGTGCTGACCCTCTGTGCAGGAAAATCTGGCTATTCAGTCCTCTGTATCTGTAAGTTTGAATCCATGAATTCAACCATGGATCATGCAGTACTATAGTTTTACTACTGAAAAAAATCTACTGTAAGTGGACCCACGCTGTTCAAACCTCTGTTATTCAAGAGTAAACTGTATTATAACTTTGTGACATTTCGATGATACATAAAAATAATAATATCCATATTTCTTGATAATTAGAAACCATAATTTTAAATAAATAGAAGAGCTCAAGCTTATCTTTCCAGTGAAAGTACTTTAGCAAAAAGAGTATGAGTCAAACTTCATAACATAAAAATACAAATTGTGCCCAATTTCCATTTCTTAGGTTCATTAAATGTGCTCTTCAAAGGTAGAGGTACAAATGTAATATAATTATAATGAAGTCTTCTGAAGGAAAGGTATTAAATCTTTTTAGAAAATTGGGACTTACAGCTCTGTCTGAGAAGAGGCAAGAGGAACCTCTAGTGATGAAAGGTAGAGGCCTACTGAGGCCCAAGAAGAGCCAGCTTGATGTAGAGAATGGACTTGAGGACACGGGGAGGGGGAAGGGTAAGCTGGGATGAAGTGAGAGAGCAGCATTGACATATATACACTACCAAATGTAAAATAGATAGCTAGTGGGAAGCAGCCGCATAGCACAGGGAGATCAGCTCCGTGCTTTGTGACCACCTAGAGGGGTGGGATAGGGAGGGTGGGAGGGAGACGCAAGAGGGAGGGGATATGGGGACATATGTATATGTATAGCTGATTCACTTTGTTATACAACAGAAACTAACACAACATTGTAAAACAATTATACTCCAATAAAGATGTTAAAAAAAAAAAAAAAAGAAGAGTCAGCTTGAAATATCGCAAGGCTTCTGTTAACATTCTAGGTAAAGTCCCGTGCTACTCAGGCTTCCTTGCCTCAGGCCTTACAAAGATAGGCAGCTTGGAATAAATAGGTCAGCTGCAGAAGAAGGCTTTAGATCTCATTTGGATTGGGTTATTTCAGAGGTCTGATCGCTTTGGCTTGTTTTTAAAATTAATTAATCAATTAATTAACTATATCTATACTGCTAAATTGCTGAATCAGTAAAACCGTATTTGAAACACCTAAGGCTACAATCCTATCCACAAGAAGGAAGATTAACACTATGCCTAAAATGGTGAGGGAAATCTCCTCCCTGAGTTTATTTTTTCCTTACCTACGGAATAATCTGTATAGGAGGGGCAAATGAACCCATGAGACCTACTTTTCCAGATAGGAGTTTGATAATATCTGAAGCTTAGGAAAAAGTAGGCTTCATAGCTCTATACATACAAGTCTAGGAGAGTGAGGCTGGAAAAAAAGACATCTGGTTCTGTTTCCTTGGAGGAGAGGGGCAGACCTATCTACCTGTGCAAGAATTCTTCAAATTAGTTCACAGATGAGTAATTCAAGGGTCCTGTCTAACTTATGTCAGGAATAATTCTTTTATCATATTTCATAACATCTCTGATTTTTGTAAATAGATAAGGCATTTAAAAGTTTTTTAGATGACAGGTATCTTATACCAAGCGTGTTTACAGAAACCAAGACAAAAAAGCTAAAAAAGATTAAATAAATTTATCATGAAGGTAACTACAATGATCTGTCATATGTGAGTATTTGGGGAATCAAGGTATAGTCAGGGGAATGCATATTAGAAATCCATAACACATGTTACAAAATTACTTTAATCCTAAATCTCAAGGTATATCCTCTTTCTCCATGTCACCTTGGAAGAGTAACAAAAGACAAGTTATATGTAAGCAATTATGCGAAGAGTTAATTGACTTCTAGGGAAATTCAGTTCTGTTCTTTGTGTTATAAAAGGTCATTTGTTAGGCATATTACAAATTAGAAAACAATTGAGTGAAACCATTGCAAGGGCAGGTACTGGATCTGTCTGATACCCTCATTGTCTTAGTAGAATATCTGACGCATGGAAGATGTTAGTAAATATTTGCTGAATGAAAAGTTCATTTCTAAAATATTTCATTTCTTAGTTTGGAGCCTGGAAAAATCAGTCCTCTCAATGAGCACGTGGTTCACCCCTTTGTCTCTTAATATTGCAAGTGCTGAGTTGTTATTTGTCTTTTCATGTGAAAATCCTGACATCTCTACCAAATTGTAAGCCCTTGAATCAAAAAGATGATTTTATTTTATTACATTTATGTGTAACTTCAATTTCCAGCACAGTGCTTTCTTACCCGAGATTCTGCATTTCTAACAAGCTCCCAGGTGAGGCCCGTGTTGATAATTCAAGTATCACACTTTAAGCAGCATTGATTTTGGGGAGGGAAGAAATAATAGAATAAGTTGTTTGTGAAAACTTTGGTGAAGATAAAATTAAAGTCTCAAGGCAAACCAGACACTATACCAATTGAAAACTATGGTTTCCATTAACAATTCACTTTTCCTCTATGGATGCAAGCTTACAGACCTTGGGTCCCCATCTCTCCCACTACTAGCAAATACATGCTTCTATAGAGTTAGAAGCAAAATCCCAAGTAAGCCTGTGCACATCCTTTTAAGAAAAAAACATGCCTGTGGTCAATTTTAGAATTTATAGAAAAAGAGACATTGGGAATCTGTGTCACCTTTTAACACCTCATGTCACTTGTCCAAATGCATGGGCCCTGAACTATGTTGACTTTCCCCAAAGTGACCACATAGCCCCAGAAGGCCAGGCTGTAATAAAATGAGTGTAAACCTTCCAGCTTCAATGTAGACGGTTATTTAATCTCATGTAAATGTAGAAGACACAGCCTATACGGGATGAAAATTAGTATTCACTCACACTTTATAGTTTTGAATGCGACTTTTGAGGCCCCTAATATTTATCTCTGCAATCATAATCTAACATACATTAATAGACTACGTTAAAAACTAAACAAGTAAACAAAAAGCTTACCAGAAACAATCAGCATAAAAACACAGAAGTAATTTTTCATTATAGTTTTCTTTAGAATGGAGAACACTTAATATCTTGTTTAAAGTCCCAGAAATAAAAATATTAATCATGATTCACTCTGAGAATAACTGCTACCTGGTGAAATTTACTGTCTTTTTTACATTCCTAAATTTTCTAAATTTTAATAATACGCATGTTGTACTTTGTAACAGTACAAAATTGAATTTTATTAAGAATACAAAGTAATGTAGGTAGTTTCTAAAACCCACAATAAAACTAGACTGAAAAGGAAGAGTGGTCTTCATTGTAGGCATTACAAAGTGGTCAGTTGAGAAGAGAGTTTGCCAAATAAAGATCCAGCCCATATTTGTATTCAGTCCTTAAAATAAGTGTCACAGCATTTTTGTTCTCTCTTGCTGATTTATATTTTCATGAATTTACCTGATCTTATCATAATGTTATTCATTTCAGTTTTATTATTCAATATTCACAGTCAAGATACCAATGTCTAGACAGGCCTTATCAAATAGTGCTCCTAGTTTTTTTCCTAGTTCATTTCCCCAATTTTAGAAGTATATTTCTTTTATAGATTAAGCTTTTTACTTTAATTTAGCCTAAGCCTTATTTTCTTCCATACAGAAACTTCCAGTTTTCTTTTTTGACAGCAAGGAGTACCTTGATTGATAGCATTCAATTGCTGTGTTGAAATAAGCATCTGGCTTATCTTACATTAGTACATTTTTTATTAGTTTTACCTATTACATGAGAAAGAATATGACAAAAATGTAATGATCTTAGATATTCCACCTGGGCCCGTAATTCTGTCTAGATTATAGAATATAGACTTTGCAGGGAAGAATCTGAGAATTCTGGATAAGAGTTACAACACAGACATGGATAAAAGTATGAAATTAGTTCAATGTAAATATGCTGCTTACCAATTCTAAACAACATAGATGTGTCAGGAAGGCGTGTGCTTGACCACATATGCTTAGTATACGATTAAAATATGTTAATAATATTTTTACTTATAAAATGTTTTAAAATTGGATAAAATCATAGTATCTTGGGCAGTTTTTACAAATAGTGGAAACAGAAAGTCAGACTACTTAAACCAGTTATCCTGAACCCAACCAGTAAATTTACATAACAGAACTCTGAGTATATTCATATTCTTCATGGTGACACAATGATAAAGAGATATTAAACAAACTGAGAAGCACATAAACAGAGGTTAACAAGGTAGTGTAGTATAGTAGTTAAAAAACACAATTTTTTAATGACAAACATATTGGTTGACATCCACAATCTGCTACTTACTAGCTGTGTGATCTACCCTGAAAAGTGTTCTTGACCTTTCTAAGTCTCAGGTTTCTCACCTAGAAAATGATCATAGGGATAGTAACTCTAAGACATCCCTTAGGAAGAAAAGATCAGATAGTGTTAGCAAAGTACCAAGTACGTTCTGATTCTTGGTAAATAATGATTTCTTTTCTGAAAAATATACTTTGTTATTATATTTGTAGGATTTGTTAAGGTATATCATAGTTCCTGTATACATTTCTTGAGTCTGTGGAATTAGCTAGTGATAATTACTTATCATCATGATGTGCAGGACGGGAAAAGCTATGTGCATGACCCATGACTAGTATATAGTGGTGGCTAAAATGTTGGAATCAGAGTTGAGATTTACCCTATGACTTCTACTGATTAGTTATATGGCCTTATCACAACAACTGAGCCTATTTGGAACCTACTTTTACAGAGGCAGAATGAAGTTACTAGGAGTACCTGCCTCATGGGGTTATTGGAAGGTTAAATGGCAGAATATGTGTAAAGCACTTGCCACAATTCTTGGGACATGTAAAGCTAGTTAATAATATAAATAAAACACTAGTCTTCAATTGTTCAGGATAAATGGGATCTGTACTTTGCAAAGCAAATCTGGAGAATAGATAATGAATCCAATCGATTCAACAGGATAAAAATAGGTAGGACTGATAACATAGCTTATAATTTTAAAAAAAATCAATTATGATGAAACTTCCGAGAGCGAGATATTTTTCTACTCCTTGATGGGCCTCTCGAGGGTTTTATATATATGCAGAGTTATGTAATATCTCCATCTTCCAAGAGTTCTAAATCTAAAAGGGGATATAATTATATATAAATAATTAACCAAGCCTTTATACATGATGATCAAGTGGACTGCAGTACTAGAAGTGCAACTGAAGTTCAGAGGAAGGAGAGAAAACCATTGTCCAGAGCAGCTTGGGCAAATTTTATTAATGTTATTTATGATTACTGAAGTATTCATAAGTTGAAATATTCAAAGGCATACTAAAACAGGGGAAGAAAACCAGCATAAATTATGTTCAGATAATCATTAGTAGAAATATATGGTGGGTGTAGAGGTTTAGAAAATGTAAATGGTTGGAAATAAAATTGAAAGGGGCCAGATACCGCAGTATAATATCTAATATATTAATGTTATCATTGTTGGTTTCATTTATATGTCTCCTCCAATAGACTAAGTCATTGAGAGCAGAGATTCTGCCTTTCATCTCATTATCCAGATGCCTAGCATGGTGCCTGGCTTCTTTAACCATTCACTGTTTATTTATTCCCCTTTATGCATAAGGTAGCTGTACTATGGCATTTACAGACTCAAGGGATAAAGACAAATAAATAAGTAATTACTATACCAAATGGTATGTGTTATGATAGGGGAAATACAGCATTCAGTGGGAAAAAATATCAGCGGTGTTTTGGAATATTTCCTGAAGTAAATTACATCTAAGTTGAGACCTACATGTTCCAAAACTGAGAAAGGACACAGCACGATCAGGGAACTAAGGGAAGTTTGGGTTGATAAAAACAAGATTATGTTTGTCTCCTCAATATTTTCTTCCTGTTTTTCTCAAAACATGTTTTCTTTTGGACTGTATGAATTTTAAATAAATTCATTTTCCTATTTTTCAAACTATACCTTTTTGTTTGTGTGTGTATGTGTGTGAGAGAAAGAGAGGGAGATGGCTCTAGGGATACAATGTATACTTAAGTTCTCACAGCCTACTTAGAGTTAACATTTTACTAGTTCACATGAAATGCAGATATCTCACTACTTTATGGATCCATCTATTCTCTTTTCCTCCCAATATTTAATGTTATAGTTGCCAGGTGTATTACACCTACACATATTATAAACCTAACAGGACAATGTTATAATTTTTGTTTTCAACTGTCTTTATGTATTTTACAGAAATTAGGAGAAAAACCATATTCTATTTACTCAGGTAGCAAGGCTAGAAGAAAGAAGGAAACAATCAAAATTAAGAATGTAGGAGAGTCACTTTTTTCTTCCACATAGCAGTAGAAAATTCTATTTCCCTGTATCAAAACTTCAAACGAGTAAAGTGAGAAAAGAAAACACAAGAGAAAAAATCATCTAAGTAACTTTTGAATGAACCCTTATATATATTTACTGTGTTTCTATTACAGATCAAGATACTATTGTAGGTGCCTTGAGTGGCGGTGTGGGGCATAAAGATTAAGCCAAAATCCTGTAAACAAGGAGTTTACAGCCTACTAGTTCTCTGTGTCCTCTGAAATTGACTATATTCAATGCTCTGAACTTGTGTCTACATTTTAATTTTTTTCTAACTTTACCTACTTAGGATATTTGCTTTCAGCTAATTAGATGCTCACAACTCACAAATTTATACATCTTGTATCTACAGCATTTTCTACCCTAGATGAATTCACTTCACTGGAATAGAAGAACCAGCAGGGCCTCACTCTTAAGGCCTGCCTCTCAGAAGGAAGGCTTTCCTTCATGTTTCTATATCACATTTGACCCAGATTAGTTATTACTAGTGTGGTGTGGTTCTAAGTTCTAGGGTCACTAAAAAGCGGCCTCCAATTTCATGAGATCTAAAACACTTGCAATTGATGTATTTGCACATGTAATTTGGAAATTAAAAGACTTTCTTGATTTTTCCTTCACTACACCTGGAGAATATTTTGATAATGACACTTTGAAGCAACACAATTTAGATAAATAAGTAGCTGTGGATCTTTTAAAGAATTCAAATGCATAAAAAAGTTATCTGGATACATAATAATCTCACATAAATTACAAAATGGTGCTAGAATATGTAATATTATTTATGTTATTACTTACATTTATTACATCTTCTCATTAATTGAGTTTACTTTTGAATTTCATTTCTAATATTGAGGCATATATTCATCACATGGTTTCAGATATTTGATTACACTAGCAAAGAAAAAGGACTCTGCTTCAGAAAAAATATACAACCTTAGAATACTCCCTTTGTTATATTATGTATAGTATGTACTCACTTTTTCTTTATAGTTTAAAGATTCTGTAAGGAGGTGAAAAATTGCGAAAAGATAGAACAGTAAAGCTCAACAGCAATAATGAACAATAGGATTATGGATGTGGGAACATAGATCCTCTCTGGAGCTTGTAGAATATCTGAGTATATGATTTTTGTTTATTTCTCCCTACTCTGATTTTATATATTTGTTATTTACTAGTGCTAAGAATGTACCAAATACTGTTATTTTTGTGCATATTGCATTTTGTCTTCACTGCAAACCTACATGCGGATTTTGTTTTGTTTTGTTTTGTTTTTCTTCCCTATTTAATGGAGGAAGAAATTGAGGCTTGAAGAGTTTAAATAATTTGTACTCTTTCTCAAAGCTCATAATAAAAAATGAGAATTCAGGCCAAGGTCTATAAGATTTCAGTCTTTATGTACAATCATTCAACACAGTTCTACCTCTTGCTTCATGAGAGGAACACAGAAAATAAAGGATATCTAAAGAATTGATTAATTAGGGTGAAAATCTCCTTTGTATTTAGAAAGCAATGGCTCTATTTCATGGTGAAAATACCTAGATATGAAGGATTTTTTAAACAAATTAGATGACTATAATAGAAATAATCTTAAAACTAAAATATCATCTACCAAGTGTTCTAAAAACATTCCAGAAAGTGCTAGTATTTATTACTTATATTTTAATTAAAAATATATATGTTTTGGATAGGAGACTAGTATTAATTTAATAATGGGTTGTTTACATGGTACATAACTTTAGTAATAAATAATGGCTATTTTTCTTTGCCTTTATTCAGTGCTATATTTATTATAGGGTGGGAGGCAATTGAATAACAATGATTCCACAGCCTTGACAACCAGTAAAGTAAAATTCTGAGGAAGCACTTTTATGTGGATAACAGTTCTTATTCATTTGATTTCTGCTAGGGTAGTGTCTGTACTCTAAGAATTAATTTGAAATATTTGGACCTGAAAATATTAAACAGGTATCAGTGGTCCAGTAGGAAACAAACACAAAAAACTCCAAAATCTAGAACTAGTTTCCTCAGATTTATGAAACATGGAGATTTTTAATTTTCATTTTGAGAATGAATACAGACTTCATGTTAAAGAGAGCTTTTACTATGGGGCAGATGATTAATTTCCAAGTCCTCAAAAGAAAAAGCCCAAATATTATCTTCAACATAAGTCTGTCTTCTAACAATTGTAAAATGCCATGTTTCAAGCCAAGTGAAACAGAAAATCCTCTAAAGAAATTTATCTCCATTCATGAGTATAAGGTATGTCATTTCTCTCTTGAAGACCACTTATCTCAAAGGCAATGTTACCACTCTCACTTCTGGGGTTAAAAAAAAAGTCTTCAAAGTGTAATTTGGGAATCAAAATAGAAATGCAAAGAATAAAAAACACTCCTCTTAGAATTACATACAACTTTCAGAGGAGATATTCCTGGCTTCGGATAGCAATACTAGAGAAAGTCTCCACTCTAGGTAAAAAGCTCATTTCAGATTTTACTTTATTAATGTAATTAAAATACTTTACTTTTTGAGAAGAAATCATGTTGAATAGGATCAACATTAAGGTAATTTGCTTTTATGAACTGTTTCATAATATAATTTTTCTAGAGCCTTTATCTTTATGAAAATCTACTTCCAGTTTGATAAAAACAGCTGCTCAACTTTTCCAGTTTTATATCTTGAGGTTTTGTGTAATTTTTTATGTCATTCTATTATTTAAAAATATTAGAAATCTGTTTTCTATCAATGTTCCATAATTGTTGAAGACATGTGGAAAATAAAGTCACACATTTTAAGGCTATATTCTAATTTTATGGCAAAATATACTGCCCATTATGCTGTATTGGCTCATTAAAACTAGTTTTGGGTTTAAATTTTTTGCTTTATTACAAAACATCTCCTGATTCAACAAATATTTACTTCGATATTACTTATACAACACACTAGGTGACAGGTGCTTAGGGAATGGATATAACCAAAGCTGTTCCTCTATCCAACAGTAGCTCAGTATAATAAGAAAATAAAATCTTCCCCTCCCTCCCCTGATAAGCAATAATAAAGGTGTATTGGGGATAAAGAGAAGAGCTATCTAACTCCAAAAAGAACAGAATGGAAGGGAATTTCCTGGTGGTCCAGTGGTTAGGAATCTGTGCTTCTACTGCAGGGGGCCCAGGTTTAATCCCTGGTCAGGGAACTAAGATCCTGCAAGCTGCACAATGTGGGCCAAAAAAATGAAACAAAACAAAAAACAAAAAAACGACCAAAAGAAAAAAAAACACAAAAAAGAAAAATTAAAAAAAACACAAATCAAACAAAAAACAATGAAAACAAACAAAAAACAAAACAAACAAACAAAAAATATATAGAATGGAAAAGAGAGAAAAAAGAATAAATTCACTGAGGAGAAACCTAACAAATACTATCTCACCAGATGATCAAAGTCAACATCAACAGTCACAAATCCTGTTGATAGTATGTGCTTTAATATGACATGGTGAAAATGGCTCTTTCCCTCTGTCATCTTCCTCTCAATAACCTATATCCCCAGTATTATCATGAGAAAATCATCAGATAGATTACAATAGTAGGACATACTTCAAAACATCTGATCAGTACTCCTGAAAATTGTTAAAGTCATCAAGGGCTGAGAAACTACTGCAGCCAAGAGGAGCCTAAGTAGACATGGTAACTAAATGCAGGGTAGAATCCTGGATGAGATCTTAGAACAGATAAAGGACATTAGGTAAAATCTAACAGAAACTTAATGAACTATGAACATTAATTAACATTATCAAGATAGCCTCATCCACCAGATGGCATACAGCAGAAGCAAGAAGAACTACAATCCTGCAGCCTGTGGAACAAAAACCACACTCACAGAAAGATAAACAAGAGGAAAAGGCAGAGGGCCATGTACCAGATGAAGGAACAAAATAAAACCACAGAAAAACAACTACATTAGGCTTCCCTGGTGGCGCAGTGGCTGAGAGTCTGCCTGCCAATGCAAGGGACACGGGTTCGAGCCCTGGTCTGGGAGGATCCTACATGCCGCGGAGCAGCTGGGCCTATAAGCCACAACTAGTGAGCCTGCATGTCTGGAGCCTGTGCTCCGCAACAAGAGAGTCCTCGACAGTGAGAGGCCCGCGCACCGCGATGAAGCGTGGCCCCTGCTTGCCGCAACTAGAGAAAGCCCTCACACAGAAACGAAGACCCAACACAGCCATAACTAAATAAATAAATAAATAAAAATTGTAAAAATAACAAAAAACAAAAAACCCCAACTACATGAAGAGGAGATAGGCAACCTTCCAGAAAAAGAATTCAGAATAACGATAGTGAAGATGATACAGGACCTCGGAAAAAGAATGGAGGCAAAGATCAAGAAGATGCAAGAAATGTTTAACAAAGACCTAGAAGAATTAAAGAACAAACAAACAGAGATGAACAATACAATAACTGAAATGAAAAATACACTAGAAGGAATCAACAGCACAATAAGTGAGGCAGAAGAACGGATAAGTGACCTGGAAGACAGAATGGTGGAATTCACTGCCGCAGAAAAGAATAAGGAAAAAAGAATGAAAAGAAATGAAGACAGCCTAAGAGACCTCTGGGACAACATTAAACATAACAACATTTGCCTTACAAGGGGCCCAGAAGGAGAAGAGAGACAGAAAGGACCCAAGGAAATATTTGAAGAGATTATAGTCAAAAACTTCCCTAACATGGGAAAGGAAATAGCCACCCAAGTCCAGGAAGCACAGAGAGCCCAGGCAGGAAAAACCCAAGGAGAAACATGCCGAGACACATAGTAATCAAATTGGCAAAAATTAAAGACAAAGAAAAATTACAGAAAGCAGCAAGGGAAAAATGACAAATAACATACAAGGGAACTCCCATAAGCTTAACAGCTGCTTTCTCAGCAGAAACTCTACAAGCCAGAAGGGAGAGGCATGATATACTTAAAGTGATGAAAGGGAAGAACCTACAACCAAGATTACTCTACCCAGCAAAGATCTCATTCAGATTCAATGGAGAAATCAAAAGCTTTACAGACAAGCAAAAGCTAACAGAATTCATCACCACCAAACCAGCTCTACAACAACTGCTAAAGGAACTTCTCTAAGTGGGAAAAACAAGAGAAGAAAAGGACCTACAAAAACAACCCCAAAACAATTAAGAAAATGGTCATAGGAACATACATATCAATAATTACCTTAAACGTGAATGGATTAAATGCTCCAACCTAAAGACACAGGCTCGTTGAATGGATACAAAAACAAGACCCATGTATATGCTATCTACAAGAGACCCACTTCAGACCTAGGAACACATACAGACTGAAAGTGAGAGGGTAGAAAACGATATTCCATGCAAATGGAAATCAAAAGAAAGCTGGAGTAGCAATACTCATATCAGATAAAATAGACTTTAAAATAAAGAACGTTACAAGAGACAAGGAAGGACATTACATAATGATCAAGGGATCAATCCAAGAAGAAGATATAACAATTATAAATATATATGCTCCCAACACAGGAGCACCTCAATACATAAGGCAACTGCTAACAGCTATAAAAGAGGAAATCGACAGTAACACAATAATAGTGGGGGACTTTAATACCTCACTTACACCAATGGACAGATCATCCAAACAGAAAATTAATAAGGAAACACAAGCTTTAAATGACACAACAGACCAGATAGACTTAATTGATATTTATAGGACATTCTGTCCAAAAACTTCAGATTACACTTTCTTCTCAAGTACACATGGAACATTCTTCAGGATAGATCACATCTTGGGTCACATATCAAACCTCAGTAAATTTAAGAAAATTGAAATCATATTAAGCATCTTTTCTGACCACAATACTATGAGATTAGAAATCAACTGCAGGGAAAAAAACGTAAAAAACACAAATACATGGAGGGTAAACAATACATTACTAAATAACCAAGAGATCACTGAAGAAATCAAAAAGGAAATCAAAAAATACCTGGAGACAAATGACAATGAAAACACAATGATCCAAAACCTATGGGATACAGCAAAAGCAGTTCTAAGAGGGAAATATATAGCAATGCAAGCCTACCTCAAGAAAAAAGAAAAATCTCAAATAAACACTCTAACCTTACACCTAAAGGAAGCAGAGAAAGAAGAAGAACAAAAGACAAAGTTAGTAGAAGGAAAGAAACCATAAAGATCAAACCAGAAATAAATGAATAGAAACAAAGAAAACAATAGCAAAGATCAATAAAACTAAAAGCTGGTTCTTTCAGAAGATAAAATTGATAAACCATTAGCCAGACTCATCAAGAAAAAGAGGAAGAGGACTCAAATCAATAAAATTAGAAATGAAAAAGGAGAAGTTACAACAGACACCGCAGAAATACAAAGCATCCTAAGAGACTACTACAAGCAACTCTATGCCAACAAAATGGACAACCTGGAAGAAATGGACGAATTCTTAGAAAGGTATAACCTTCCAAGACTGAACCAGGAAGAAATAGAAAATATGAACAGACCAATCACAAGTAATGAAATTGAAAGTGTGATTAAAAATCTTCCAACAAACAAAAGTCCAGGACCAGATGGCTTCACAGGTGAATTCTATCAAACATTTAGAGAAGAGATAACACCCATCTTTCTCAAACTCTTCCAAAAATTTGCAGAGGAAGGAACACTCCCAAACTCATTCTATGATGCCACCATCACCCTGATACCAAAACCAAACAAAGACACTACAAAAAAAGAAAATTACAGACCAATATCACTGATGAATATAGATGCAAAAATCCTCAACAATATACTAGCAAACAGAATCCAACAACACATTAAAAGGATCATACACCATGATCAAGTGGGATTTATCCCAGGGATGCAAGGATTCTTCAATATATGCAAATAAATCAATGTGATACACCATACTAACAAACTGAAGAATAAAAACCATGTGATCATATCAATAGAAGCTTTTGACAACACCGATTTATGATAAAAACTCTCCAGAAAGTGGGCATAGAGGGAACCTACCTCAACATAAGAAAGGCCATATATGACAAACCCACAGCAAACATCATTCTCAATGGTGAAAAACTGAAAGCATTTTCTCTAAGATCAGGAACACAGCAAGGATGTCCATTCTCACCACTATTATCCAACATAGTTTTGGAAGTCCTAGCCAGGGCAATCAGAGAAGAAAAAGAAATAAAAGGAATACAAATTTGAAAAGAAGAAGTAAAACTGTCACTGTTTGCAGATGACATGATACTATACGTAGAGAATCCTAAAGATGCCACCAGAAAACTACTAGAGCTAACCAATGGATCTGGTAATGTTGCAGGATACAAAATTAATGCACAGAAATCTACTGCATTTCTATACACTAATGATGAAAAATCTCACAGAGAAATTAAGGAAACACTCCCATTTACCACTGCAACAGATAGAATTAAATACCTAGGAATAAACCTACTAAGGAGACAAAAGACCAGTATGCAGAAAACTATAAGACACTGATGAAAGAAATTAAGGATGATACAAACAGTTGGAGAGATATACCATGTTCTCGGATTGGAAGAATCAATATTGTGAAAATGACTATAGTACCCAAAGCAATCTACAGATTCAATGCGATCCCTTTCAAATTACCAATGGCATTTTTTACAGAACTAGAACAAAAAATCTTAAAATTTGTATGGAGACACTAAAGACCCTGAATAGCCAAAGCAGTCTTGAGGGAAAAAACAGAGCTTAGAGGAATCAGACTCCCTGACTTCAGACTATACTCCAAAGCTACAGTAATCAAGACAATATGGTACTGGCACAAAAACAGAGATATAGATAAATGGAACAGGGTAGAAAGCCCAGAGATAAACCCATGCACCTATGGTCAACTAATCTATGACAAAGGAGGCAAGGATATACAATGGAGAAAAGACAGTCTCTTCAATAAGTGGTGCTGGGAAAACTGGACAGCTACATGTAAAAGAATGAAATTAGAACACTCCCTAACACCATATACAAAAATAAACTCAAAATGGATTAGAGACCTAAATGTAAAACCAGATACTATAAAACTCTTAGAGGAAAACATAGGAAGAACACTCTTTGACATAAATCAAAGCAAGATCTTTTTTGATCCACCTCCTAGAGTAATGGAAATAAAAACAAAAATAAACAAATGGGACCTAATGAAACTTCAAAGCTTTTGCAAAACAAAGGAACCTACAAGCAAGACGAAAAGACAACCCTCAGTGCGGGAGAAAATATTTGCAAATGAATCAACAGACAAAGGATTAATCTCCAAAATATATAAACAGCTCATGCAGCTCAATATTAAAAAAACAAACAACCCAATCCAAAAATGGGCAGAAGACCTAAATAGACATTTCTCCAAAGAAGACATACAGATGGCCAAGAAGCACATGAAAAGATGCTCAACATCACTAATCATTAGAGAAATGCAAATCAAAACTACAATGAGGTGTCACCTCACACCAGTCAGATTGGCCATCATCAAAAAATCTATAAACAACAAATGCTGGAGAGGGTGTGGAGAAAAGGGAACCCTCTTGCACTGCTGGTGGGAATATAAATTGATACAGCCACTATGGAGAACAGTATGGAGGTTCCTTAAAAAACTAAAAATAGAATTACCATATGACCCAGAAATCCCACTACTGGGCATATACCCTGGAAAAACCATAATTCAAAAAGACACATGCACCCCAATGTTCACTGCAGCACTATGTACAATAGCCAGGTCATGGAAGCAACCTAAATGCCCATGGATAGACGAATGGATAAAGAAGATGTGGCACATACACACAATGGAATATTGCTCAGCCATAAAATGGAATGAAACTGGGTCATTTGCAGAGACGAGGATGAATCTAGAGACCGTCATACAGAGTGAAGTCAGTCAGAAAGAGATAAACAAATATCGTATATCAACGCATATATGTGGAACCTAGAAAAGTGGTACAGATGAACCGGTTTGCAGGGCAGAAATTGAGACAGAGATGTAGAGAAGAAACCTATGGACACCAAGGGGGGAAAGCGGCAGGGGGCGGGGGGGGGCAGTGGTGGTGGTGGTGCTGTGATGTATTGGGAGATTGGGATTGACATATATACACTAATATGTATAAAATGGATAACTAATAAGAACCTGCTGTATAAATAAATTAATTTAATTTAAAAAAAAAGAATATCAGTATTAAGATTAAGACAGGCATAACCAGAGTTAGATAGGTATTTTTGCTACAAATACTTAATGTGTTATTCATTCATTCATAAATTTATTGTGAATATAGTATGGGCTTTTTAAAGCAACTGATGCAGAAAAAAAAATTAACAATATCATTAGTTTAGTATATGTATAGGAACTATTTACTGTACTGTTCTAAAAAAATTAAGTCTATTAAAAAAAGTGAGGTGTCTGTAAAGCAGTTTTAAATGGATAGAAGATGTCAGATGAATAAAGACAGATGGAAGGCTTTCTGGTATGAAGAAATATATCCAGAAAGAAGAAATGTATCAATTCACAGCAGAGAGGGAGAACGTCTACTAAGAGAAAAAACAAGTAGGTTGATATGACTTGAGTTTCATGCATAGCAATGCACATCTATAATCTTAGTTTTCTCACTTTGGGCTCAAAAATCTGTTATTTTCCTGGCTTTACTACAAATAAGTACATTTTGGGGCAAGTCATTTGTTCTCTCTGAGATCCTGACTCCTGTGTGATTACCTGTGAAACAAGGGTAACAATGCCTGTCTTGAAGGGCTGCTACAAGAATCAGATCTCTATAGAATGTAGCCTAGCTTTTGGATATCCGATGGAGTGCACAGAATAGATACCACGCATACATTGAAACTATGCTGCTCAGAGCAATGAAAATGTATCTTGGTAATTACTTTTATACATTTAAATTATTGACATCAATACATGACTTTTTTTCTAGCATGAAATTGTACTTCAATTTAGATTAGTACATTCTTTAAATACCCCAGTATCCAAACTCCAGAATACAGTTCAGTTCAAAAGGGGGAAAACACATTTTTCTAAAAAATTGAGTTTCTTGTCCTCCCCATGATTAAACATTGATCTGAGAACTTAACTATGGAAAAAAAAATACAAAATGTAGAAAATTTATATTCAGTAATAGGTATGTTCACGTAATTAAGATAGCAAAATTTTAATGATTAGCATCTATCTTCAATAATAGGTAAATGGTGAAGCAAATTATTATATATATATATATATATATATATATATATATATATATGCATATACACATGTGTATATTTGTAGGTATGTATATATTGGAGCCATGATTTAAAATATATGCAGCAGGGACTTCCCTGGTTGCACAGTGGATACGACTCCGCGCTCTCAATCCAGGGGTCCTGGGTTCGATCTCTGGTCAGGGAACTGGATCCCACATGCATGCTGCAACGAGGAGTTCACATGCCCCAACTAAGGAGCCTGCCTGCCACAACTAAGACCCGGCGCAACCAAATAAATTTTGTTTAAAAGCCCGTAAAAAAATAAATAAAATTATGCAGCAATTTGAGAAATATCTTTAAGTTAAAATTTAAAGATGACATCAAATTGTTATATATAACCAAACTCTAAAATTATGGTTATATTTAAAAGTGCATAGGAAAGAAGACTAAACGGGCAAAGACCAAACAAGATATTAGAAATTATGGGATTAGAAATGACTTAAACATTCTTTCATTTTCCAATATTTTTCCTACGTGGGTATACTGCTCTTATGATTTAAAAATTCAAGTTCTTAAACTACATAATATATATTAAATGATCACAGAATTCTGATTCCAACATTTAAGAGTTAGGAAAAATTTACTCTGAGTTAATATTAACAGACATATTCCGCCTTAAGAAAAATCAAAATAAAATTTTAAACAAACTCAGTAAAATGTTTTAATTTTATAATAGAACTTATAAAATATATTAAATAACTAGGTTGATATAAAATCTAAAACAAATTGATTTTCCAGAATGATGATGCACTATAATATTTTTTAGAAATATAATTCATAGTTAAATTAGATCATTCATATTTTTCATAATTTTTCTTTGTCCTGTGAGGCATCTTAATTATTTAAACTTAAATTGCATTATTAAATAAATTTGGCCAATAAATTTTGTTATTTACTTGTTATTTATGTAAAAATTAATTTTTTAAAAATAAATTGCATTTAAGTGGTTTTCACAGTTTTCTGTTGGCTTTAGTAATTTTATATTTTTCAAAGTGGCTAATACTTCTTATTAGTATGACATCCACCTTCAAGGATCTTTGTTCGATATTTCTATACTGAACATTGTGCTAATATTAAGTGATATTTCTCTCATAGGGTTCTAAGATCTTTCAATTTCATAGTCAATATTTATTATATATACATACTGATGCATTTTGCCAAGCATCTTACTTTGGTGATGTTCCCTTAATTATAATGAATGTAATTCCCATTCCATCTCATTTTAAACTGGTATACTCTAAGATTTTGAGGAATTCTAAAAATGCTCACTTTTTGTTTCCAGAAGAGATACTTTTAATTCTTTCATTGTTCTGTTTATGCCCCATCCATTTCATTAGCTTTCTTTTAAACCACAAGTCTTCTTTAGATTACTCTAAATATATAAAATTTGGCTTGGATTTTATCCCACAATTTAGGGAAGAAAAAAAAAATTGGCAGTGGTCTAAACTAATTTTATTGGAATCAGTAGCGGTCAATAGGGCAATTGCTTACTGTCTCCATGAGACATCTCTTTAGCATTTGATTCCTCTGATCACTAACTCCACTTTGATCTGTTGAAATGAGGAATGAGATTCAGTAGGACAGCGGTAAATTAGCTTTTAATTTATCTTTATAGGAAAGCAATTTCTAGATGTCTTTTTCCTGAGCCATCTCCTGTCAAGAGGGAACTGACAAACAAACAACTACCCCAAACTTTACTGTGAGGGAAGGGGGAAAAAAAAAAGAAACAGCAAATAAAACCAGTGGGGCATCTGGCCTCTAATTCCTGCCAAGCTTAATTTTCTGTTGTTGACTTTACAAGACTTCATTCAAAGTACAGCTTTCTAGCAGCACCTTAATGAATTGTATTCCTCCATCAGAACTCATTACCTGAGTCTGTGTTCTTGGTTGATTTCTACCTTAGATACAAAGGTTAACGCTACTGTAGTAGACATGGACATTTTGACTAAGGAATAACTTTAAGTTTTCAACAAGTATAATAAAAAACAAATATAAGGTAGTCATTATTTTGTATAGTCATCCTTCAGTGTCCACAGCAGTGGTGGAGGGATTGGTTCCAGGACACCCCTTGGATACAAAAATCTGCAGATGCTCAAGTTCCTTATATTAGATAGCAAAGTATTTGCATATAACCTATGCACAGTCTCCTGTATACTTTAAATTATCTCTAGATTACTTATAGCACCTAATAGAATGTAAATGCTATGTAAATAGCTTTAAATGTCGATACAATGTAAATGCTATGTAACTATTTGTTCCTGCATGGCAAATTCAAGTTTTGCTTTTTGGAACTTCCTGGATTTTTTTTTTTTCCCCAAGTATTTTCAATCTTCAGTGGGTTGAATCCATGGATGCAGAATCTATGAATACACAGGGCCAACTGTACCAGATTCTCTTCAAAGTTAAGTATGAAGGAGAATGACTTGGCCTTTAGAAGCTCAGCTAAGGTCATAAAAGGTCATGGAATATTTCAAAAATGTAAAATCGGATAGAGATTGAAGGGACTTTAATGATAAGCTATCCTCCATTTTAAAATGAAGAAAGAGCGGCCAAGAAATGTGAAGTATACCATAGTCATTCTGTTAATCAGTGAAAAACAAAGGACATGGCAAACTGCATTCAATACATAAATCATGTTGGACTGACTTATCCTATAGTTGCTTTCTTTCTAAAAATAGTAACACCCAACATTTACTGAACACTTTCTATGGGCAAGTCAAAATGCTCTATAAATAGTGAAATTTAAGTCTTCACAACAACCGTAAGAGATAAGAATTTTCATTATCCACATTTTATATATGAAGAAATTTAGGCACAGAGAGTTTAAGTGACTTATCTAAGTCACAGAGATACTTTGTGGTAGAGCTGGTATTAAGGAGACAGCCTAATCCAGCATCTAACATTCCCAACTACTATTCAATAACTACCTGCAGAGTTTAAACTCAGTTATTTAAATCACTAGAATGTTAGGTACTTGAGGACAAAGGTTTTGTTCTATTTTGTTCACTGCTGGTTATCTACTCAATGCCTAGAATATAGTTTATAATAGCTGCTCAATACATGCTTGTTTATTGAATTGACATGACTATATGTAAAACAGCATTAAGTATGTGCTGTTGAAATTCTTTATAATTCTTTGTTTCAGGGGAGTACTGGAAACAATTACTTTTTTAAGAAAAAATAAATAAAAATCAACTATCTCTTAAGCACAACATGAAAATAGCTTATGGTCAACATTACTGACTCTGATTTTGATTTAGCTAAGGCAGACTATTAAATATCAGTTTAAATGTCCCTTTCACAACAAGGCCTTCCATGAGTCCTTTGCCTATATTAGGTCCTGATATTTTTGAGTCATAAAATGCTATACTTTCCTTTATCTATTTTATCAATTGTTTTAATTACATGGTGATTTATATGACTATAATTTAATATTTACTCCCTAAAAAAGTTCATGAAGACAGAGGCCATATCTCTTTTCTTCACTGACTTTCAGCACACAGTAAAGAGTCTGTTAACAGAGTAGTTATTAAGTTAATAGCTCTTGAATAAGTGAATGACCAGAAATAAATGACTATATGAGCATTTGGAGTTGCATAGTAAAGAATTCGGCCTTGTCTAAAGGAAGGCCTCACCTTTACTCTTGTCTTCTGCAAGGAAATCTGTCATATCTGATAGGAGTGTCTTTATAGCAGGGGATAAGCCCCTCCAGAAAGACTAATTATGTGATTTAGGGTGAGGCTTTGGATCTTGTGTTATCAGTTGACCCAGAGATTGAGTTCAACCATGTAGACAATCAATAAATCAATCAACCAGGACATGAAATGAAGACTCAACAAGAATTCTGGACACTAAGCTCAGGTGAGCTTTCCTGGTTGACAATATTCTCGCACATTGATGCTAGGAGGGCCAACCTCACAGTGGAGGATAATAGAAGCTTCACATCTGGAATTCTCCCAGACTCTGCCCTTTGAATCTCTTCCTTTGCCTGATTTTAATCTAAAGCCTTTCCCTGTAATATGTTGCAACTGTGAGTATAATAGCTTTCAGTGGGTTCTGTGAGTCCTTATCATGAGTTATTGAAATGGACAGTGGTTTTGGGAACCCCTCAAATTTGTAGTTAGTGTCAGGAGTGAGGGTGGTCTTATGGAGGATTGTGCCCTCAACCTTCACAGCTTGGCTAACAGTGGGTAGGAGGCTAAATGATTCCTGTAGTGCAATGGTCAGAGCAGACAGTATTACATCCTTATGGTGTGATATAGGCTTCTGACAAATATGTGTTCTAATTTTTCAAAGTCATTTAACCTCTAGGGTTTCGATTTCACTATCTATAATTTTTAAATAACACTATAGTACCTCATAAGGTTATCTTAAAGAATACATATCAAGAAATGACTGAATGTCCTAATTATAGAATATCTAGGTACCCTATAATAGAAAATACAGTAATACTGTTTATTTTAATGTGTTGCCCTCTCTAAGAACTGGTACTTGAAATTTAATGATCATATTCATTTCTACATAGCTCTTTAATTTAGACAGTCCCTTCTGTGGTCAGAGTAAATTACCATTTAGTTACGAATTTAGTCAATTTAAACAGTTGCAGAATCAAAGGTCACTGAAATTCCATCCATATCCCCCCCTCCTGGAAATGATTATATGTAGACTATCTCAGAATAGAATGAATCCTACTTTTAAATATTTCCCAAGAAATAAAATTCTAAAACTTACCCCAGAAAAACCCATTCTATAATTAATCAGTTTTAGCATCCCTGTGTGTTACCTCATGAGTAAAATGAAAATAGTAATAATAATACTTACATGGTTTAATTAGAATGTTTAGCTGGTGGGACCAAGATTTTAACATTTTCAGAGGCTCACAGGTAATTCTAGGAGGCAGCAAAGCTTTGGAATATGTCCCCATACCAACCCAAATACTGAGAGAATCCCCAGGTCATTTGAGCAAATTCATACAAATTAAAAAATTTTTCCCCTTAACTTTTAATCAATTAAGGTGACATTTTGGGCTGGGAGCCAGATCTGAATACAGGAAAGCACCTCTCTGGAAGCACTCATTATATGAAATGGAATTATAACTAAGCTGAAACTAATCACTAATATTATATAATACCTAAAATAAGATCATTCTACTGGAAGGAAGCCTTAATAAAAATGAGTCAGAGAGTAAAATTTTTTCAATGTTTGTTTTTCTCCAAGTGAAAGAAGAGGCTGGGAATCATTGGTATAAATGGGAGATAGATGTTATGGAGGAGAAGGTTTTTATATAGCTTGGGAGAATTACCCCTTAAAATTTTCTATCTACCTTACCTATTATTCCATATTCACTAGGTTAACTTTATTATCACTTACTTGACTTCCCAGGGACTCTAACATTCATCAAATTATGCCAGTATACATTAGTATTCTGAACACTGAAAATATGTATTTTATGTAAATTGCAAACTGGCGTCTGGTTTTATATGTTGATCTCTTGACAAGTTAGGGTTATAATAACAGAATCAAGTTTATGTTATTATAAACTTGAGGGCTACACCCAGAGCCACATTGATGTCAAGGTGCTACAATGTCGCTCAGTGAAGCCCAGTATGGGAAACCAGCCCAAGCTTCCAAAGCATATCTAGATAACATCTCAGGAAGGACCAATTGGCTGAAATCTAATTCTGTTCTATAGTATACAGAGTGTCTCAACGTGTTTCCAAGTGTATATAATATCTCTATGAGGCGTACTTTATTATTCTCACTTTCCAAATAGAAAAGCTGAGACCTACAGAAATTAAATGACTTGCCACCACCAGAAAAAAAGTGGCCAGTTTGGGTCTAGAAAAACTCACTTCTCGAACAATGCTGTTGCCCCAGGAGTATGTTACTGGTTATCCATCACATACATACATGTCCTTAGGTGTCTGACCGTTTCAATGTATTTCATACTTTGCAGACATGTGAGTAGCCTGCGGCACTTTCACAGACATCCCACACCACTCAGTGGCTTAATCATTAGGCCTCTGGAGAAGTCATAAATCAGTAGCCTAGCAGAACAGACCACTATTGGGCAAAGAATTATTAAAATTCTTACTTACTTGAAGTTTGATATATTTGTGGGGATTAGTCACTTAGTTTGTGCTAATTCACTTAGCTAAATATAAAGGGGAAAAACAGCTATGACAATAATAAAACAAAACCAAAAAAATCACACAAATCAACAAAACAAAAATAAGCAGGACAACATTTCTGGAGAAAATTCAGAGCAATTTGAAAATAAAGGTGTGAGCAACTCCTAGGGAAATTTAAGTCTAGCATTCTCTTACAGGTGGGAGAGAAAATAGTGTCTCACAATTACAGCTTTGTCATCCTTCTAAATAGCTGCTATTTGAAATACAATGAATACACATAAATAATAGCGATGTGAAAGGTTAGACATTTCAACTCACAAAACTTAATTTACTCATAAATAGAAAGGCAATTAGAACTTTTGGTAAGGTGTGCAAAATCGGTAAGTGACCCGAACTATTTTATTTCGTCTCCCCACCGACAAATTACCTTTGCTCTTCAGAGTATGTAATTAATGTCTTCCAGACTGTACCTCTCCTTTTCCAACTGCTCACTTTGGTCAATGAACATAACACAATTTTTAATCAACTATACTGGAAATATAGAGGAACTCTACTGTTACAAGAAAACAATATTCTTTTTAATCTCATGTTGACCTATACCATTTGTTTCATTTTCTATACCCTCCTTCAAAGCCTTTATAACCAAACCAAAATCTGTGAAATTAAATAACTATACCAAACATCAAAGTCAAATCTATTTGGACTGATTGTATGACTTAGTGATCCCTGATAGACATGATTTAAACACTTCAGATAAAGTGGTTTTAGCCCTGCCTAGTTAATTTACTAATTAGGGAAGAATAATTGCAATTCAATCACTGAATTTTCACCACACACTTTTAACTGAAGAAGAAGTAGGAAGACATTGATATAATGAATGCTAAGAATTAAGTGAATTATCTTTAGATCTCTGGTAATCAAAATGCCACCAACAAATGTTTGCTAAGGACAAACAAGCTTAAATGTGTTCCCTCATTACCCCAATACCATGATAATTATGGATCTATCTTTTTAAAAACCAATGACTCATAATGGGAATTATGTTTTTGAAAATAGATACTGATACTTCTTAGAATAAATAAGATAGTGGGAACTTGGCATTTTTTGCTACAAGAACATATTACTCACTATCTTGATAAACTTTTTATCTGGTGAAGCCCCCTCCTTCTGGAACATGTGCTTTTTGTATGTCTCCCCAGTTGGTTCAGAGTAAAAAAATGTGACGCCAGCCTAAGGCATTTAACACAGTACATTCCTTCACCTCAGGGATGGGTACATCACTCCATCAGTCAATAAAATGCAGAGAAACCACTGCAAAGGACTTGAACCTGAGAAAACGTGAACTTTACGCTGCTGGGAACCGAGCATAAAGCCAACTCAGTAGAAATATTTGAAGACAAATTGGTCTTAGTGATATCCTTGAGTCCAAACAGACTTCCGAATTTCCTATAAAGTAACACAAACACACCTCTGATTTCTCTTTTATGCTTTGAACAGTTTGAGTTGAGTATTATTGCAAGCAAGTTATTTCTAACTGATAACGAAAGTTTTCAGTGAAGTCATATGTGTATCCTGATTCTTCAGCTCCATAAACCATTATGGGCCTATATCTGTGACAATATCTACTATGACTTTCTTTCATTTTCAATGAGAAAAACATAATGGATTCAGTGATTTTGCTTCTGTTAATATGTTCAGATTATCTAAGACTGCTTATTACCAATATCAAAACATATTTACTGAGCCTGAAAACCACTTAATTGGGTTAACATGTGTTGTTAACATTACATAAACTTTAAAAAAATGATTTAGCCAAAAAAGTAACCAAATTTTAGATTTATAGAGTACCCTTCCATTATGCCACAGAGCTTTCAAAACATTCAACATTGAGGACACCAATTTATTTATTACTTTTTAAAAATGACCATCTCTGCATATCTTTCCCTCACATAGATCTGTACACCAATGTGTTATCAAAGAGTCTTGTTCTCTCACATAAAACTAAGACAAATTTTTTTAATGATTAAATAATGTATGCTGGGAACTTTCATATGTTATATAATTTAACATTTCCTGAAGGCAATATGAGACGCTATAATTCCTATCATCATTTTAAGATATGAAACAATGAAGATCAAAACCAAACAGACATAAGAACTGGAATTCAAATCCAGGTAATCTTTTATTTTCAACTCATTAGGGATGAAAACAGAAACTTGATCTCTATTTTGTATCTTAACAGAAAATGTGGCATCCATTAAGAAACATCAGTAAGACCTGCTCAACCTCTTTCAATTCGAAGTCCTCTTCTTAAACTTATTCCAGATTTTTTTTAACATCTTTATTGGTGTATAATTGCTTTACAATGTTGTGTTAGTTTCTGCTGTATAACAAAGTGAATCAGTTATATGTATACATATATCCCCATATCCCCTCCCTCTTGGGTCTCCCTCCCACCCTCCCTATCCAACCTTTCTAGTTGGTCACAAAGCACCAAGCTGATCTCCCTGTGAGATGCAGCTGCTTCCCACTAGCTAACTATTTTACATTTGGTAGTGTATATATGACAGTGCTACTCTCTCACTTCGTCCCAGCTTATGCTTCCCCCTCCCTGTGTCCTCAAGTCCATTCTCTACGTCTGCGTCTTTATTCCTGTCCTGCACCTAGGTTCATCAGAACCTTTTTTTTTTTTTTTTTTTTTTAGATCCCATATATATGTGTTAGCATATGGTATTTCTTTTTCTCTTTCTAACTTACTTCACTCTGTATGACACACTCTAGGTCCATCCACCTCACTACAAATAACTCAATTTCGTTTCTTTGTATGGCTGAGTAATATTCCGTTGTATATATGTGCCACATCTTCTTTATCCATTCATCTGTCAATGGGCACTTAGGTTGCTTCCATGTCCTGGCTACTGTAAATAGTGCTGCAATGAACATTGTGGTACAAGACTCTTTTTGAATTATGGTTTTCTCAGGGTATATGCCCAGTAGTGGGATTGCTGGGTCATATGGTAGTTCTATTTTTAGTTTTTTAAGGAACCTCCATACTGTTCTCCATAGTGGCTGTATCAATTTACATTCCCAACAACAGTGCAAGAGGGTTCCCTTTTCTGCACAGCCTTTCCAGAATTTACTGTTTGTAGATTTTTTGATGATGGCCAATCTGACTGGTGTGAGGTGACACCTCATTGTAGTTTTGATTTGCATTTCTCTAATGATTAGTGATGTTGAGCATCCTTTCATGTGTTTGTTGGCAATCTGTATATCTTCTTTGGATAAATGTCTATTTAGGTCTTCTGCCCATTTTTAGATTGGGTTGTTTGTTTTTTTCATATTGAGCTGCATGAGCTGCTTGTGTATTTTGGAGATTAATCCTTTGTCAGTTGCTTCGATTGCAAATAGTTTCTCCCATTCTGAGGTTTGTCTTTTCATCTTGTTTATGGTTTCCTTTGCTGTGCAAAAGCTTTGAAGTATCATTAGGTCCCATTTGTTTATTTTTATTTCCATTTCTCTAGGAGGTGGGTCAAAAAGGATCTTGCTGTGATTTATGTCATAGAGTGTTCTGCCTATGTTTTCTTCTAAGAGTCTGATACTGTCTGGCCTTACATTTAGGTCTTTAATCCATTCTGAGTTATTTTTGGGTATGGTGTTAGGGAGTGTTCGAATTTCATTCTTTTACATGTAGCTATCCAGTTTTCCCAGCACCACTTATTGAATAGGCTATCTTTTCTCCATTGTATATTCTTGCCTCCTCAAAGATAAGGTGACCATATGTGTGTGAGTTTATCTCTGGGCTTTCTATCCTGTTCCACTGATCTATATATATAGTTCTGTTTTTGTGCCAGTACAATATTGTCTTGATTACTGTAGCTTTGTAGTATAGTCTGTAGTCAGGGAGCCTGATTCTTCCAGCTCCATTTTCCTTTCTCAAGATTGTTTTGGCTATTCGGGGTCTTTTGTGTTTCCATACAAATTGTGAAATTTTTTGTTCCAGTTCTGTGAAAAATGCCAGTGGTAGTTTGATAGGGATTGCATTGACTCTGTAGATCACTTTGGGTAGTAGAGTCATTTTCACAATGTTGACTCTTCCAATCCAAAAACATGGTATATCTCTCCATCTGTTGGCATCATCTTTAATTTCTTTCATCAGTGTCTTATACTTTCCTGCATACAGGACTTTTGTCACCTTAGGTAGGTTTATTCCTATGTATTTTATTCTTTTGGTTGCAGTAGTAAATTGGAGTGTTTCCTTAATTTCTCTTTCAGATATTCATCATTAGTGTATAGGAATGCGAGAGATTTCTGTGCATAAATTTTGTATCCTGCTACTTTATCAAATTCAATGATTAGCTCTAGTAGTTTTCTGTTGGCATCCTTAGGATGCTCTATGTATAGTATCATGTCATCTACAAACAGTGACAGCTTTACTTCTTCTTTTCTGATTTGGACTCCTTTTATTTCTTTTTCTTCTCTGATTGCTGTGGCTAAAACTTCCAAAACTATGTTGAATAATAGTGGTGACAGTGGGCATTTGTCCTGTTGCTGATCTTAGTGGAAATGGTTTCAGTTTTTCACCATTGAGAATAATGTTGGCTGTGGGTTTGTCATATATGGCCTTTATTATGTTGAAGTAAGTTCCGTCTGTAGTTACTTTCTGGAGAGTTTTTATCATAAATAGGTGTTGAATTTTGCTGAAAGATTTTTCTGCATCTATTGAGATGATCGTATGGTTTTTATCCTTCAGTATGTTAATATGGTGTATCACATTGATTGATTTGCATATATTGAAGAATCCTTGCATTCCTGGGATAAACCCCACTTAATCATGGTGTATGATCCTTTTAATGTGCTGTTGGATTCTCTTTGCTAGTATTTTGTTGAGGATTTTTGCCTCTATGTTCATCAGTGATATTGGCCTGTAATTTTCTTTTTTTGTGACATCTTTGTCTGGTTTTGGTATCAGGGTGATGTTGGCCTTGTAGAATGAGTTTGGGAGTGTTCCTCCCTCTGCTATATTCTGGAAGAGTTTGAGAAGGGTAGGTGTCAGCTCTTCTCTAAATGTTTGATAAAACTCGCCTGGTCCTGGGCTTTTGTTTGTTGGAAGATTTTTAATCACAGTCTCAATTTCAGTGCTTGGGATTGGTCTGCTTATAGTTTCTATTTCTTCCTGGTTCGGTCTCAGAAGGTTGTGCTTTTCTAAGAATTTGTCCATTTCTTCCAAGTTGCCCATTTTATTGGCATATAGTTGTTTGTAGTAATCCCTCATTAATCTTTGTATTTCTGCAGTGTCAATTGTTATTTCTCCTTTTTCATTTCTAATTCTGTTAATTTGAGTCTTCTCCCTTTTTTTCTTGATGAGTCTGGCTAGTGGTTTATCAATTTTGTTTATCTTCTAAAAGAACCAACTTTTAGTTTTATTGATCTTTGCTGTTGTTTTCTTCATTTCATTTTCATTTATTTCTGATCTGATCTTTATGATGTCTTTCCTTCTGCTAACTTTGGGGTTTTTTTATTCTTCTTTCTGTAATTGCTTTAGATGTAAGGTTAGGTTGTTTGAGATTTTTCTTGTTTCTTGAGGTAGGATTGTACTGCTATAAACTTCCCTCTTAGAACAGCTTTTGCTGCATCCCACAGGTTTTGGGTCATCATGTTTTCATCTTCATTTGTTTCTAGGTATTTTTTGAAATCATCTTTGATTTTTTCAGTGATCTCTTGGTTATTTAGTAGTGTATTGTTTAGCCTCCATGTGTTTGTAATTTTTACAGTTTTTTTTCCTGTGATTGATATCTAGTCTCATAGCATTGTGGTTGGAAAAGACACTTGATAGGATTTCAGTTTTCTTAAATTTACAAAGGCTTGATTTGTGACCCAAGATATGATCTATCCTGGAAAATGTCCCATGAGCACTTGAGAAGAACGTGTATTCTGTTGTTTTGGGATGGCATGTCCTATAAATATCAATTATGTCCATCTTGTTTAATGTATCATTTAAAGCTTGTGTTTCCTTATTTATTTTCATTTTGGATCATCTGTCCATTGATGAAAGTGGGGTGTTGAAGTCCCCCACTATTACTGTGTTCCTGTCGATTTCCCCTTTTATGGCTGTTAGCATTTGCCTTATGTATTGAGGTGCTCCTATGTTGGGTGCATAAATATTTACAATTGTTACATCTTCTTCTTGGATTGATCCCTTGGTCATTATGTAGGGTCCTTCTTTGTCTCCTGTAATAGTCCTTATTTTAAAGTCTATTTTGTCTGATATGAGAATTGCTACTCCAGCTTTCTTTTGATTTCCTTTTGCATGGAATCTTTTTCCATCCCCCCACTTTCAGTCTGTATGTGTCCCTAGGTCTGAAGTGGGTCTCTTGTAGACAGCAATATATATATATGGGTCTTGTTTTTGTATCCATGCAGTCAGTCTATGTCTTTTGGTTGGAGCATTTAATCCATTTACTTTAAGGTAATTATCGATATGTATGTTCCTATTATCATTTTCTTAATTGTTTTGGGTTTGTTTTTGTAGGTCTTTTCCCTCTCTTGTGTTTCCTGCCTAGAGAAGTTACTTTAGCACTTGTTGTAAAGCTGTTTTGCTGGTGCTGAATTCTCTTAACTTTTGCTTGTCTGTAAAGGTTTTAATTTCTCCATCGAATCTGAATGAGATCCTTGCTGGGTAGAGTAATCTTGGTTGTAGGTTTTTCCCTTTCATCACTTTATATATGTCCTGCCACTCCCTTCTGGCTTGCAGGGTTTCTGCTGAAAGATCAGCTGTTAACCTTTTGGGGATTCCCTTGTATGTTATTTGTTGCCTTTCCCTTGCTGCTTGTAATATTTTTTCTTTGTACTTAATTTTTGATGGTTTGATTAATACGTATCTTGGCGTGTTTTTCCTTGTATTTATCCTGTATGGGATTCTCTGTGCTTCCTGGACTTGGGTGGCTATTTCCTTTCCCATGTTAGGGAAGTTTTCAACTATAATCTCTTCAAATATTTTCTCAGACACTTTCTTTTTCTCTTCTTCTTCTGGGACCCATATAATTTGAATGTTGGTGTGTTTAATGTTGTCCCAGAGTTCTCTGAAACTGTCCTCAATTCTTTTCATTCTTTTCTCTTTATTCTGCTCTGCAGTAGTTATTTCCACTATTTTATCTTCCAGGTTACTTATCCATTCTTCTGCCTCAGTTATTCTGCTATTGATTCCTTCTAGAGAATTTTTAATTTCATTTACTGTGTTGTTCATCATTGTTTGTTTGCTCTTTAGTTCTAGGTCCTTGTTTAATATTTCTTGTATTTTCTCCATTCTATTTCCAAGATTTTGGATCATCTTTACTATCATTACTATCATCTTTACTTTCATTTTTTAGATAGACTACCTATTTCCTCTTCATTTGTTTGGTCTGGTGGGTTTTTACCTTGCTTCTTCATCTGCTGCATATTTCTCTGTCTTCCCATTTTGCTTAGCTTACTGTGTTTGGAGTCTCCTTTTTACAGGCTGTAGGTTTGTAGTTCCCATTGTTTTTGGTGTCTGCCCCCAGTGAGTAAGGTTGGTTCAGTAGCTTGTGTAGGCTTCCTGGTTGGGGGGACTGGTGTCTGTGTTCTGGTGGGTGGGGCTGGATCTTGTCTTTCTGGTGGGCAGGGCTGTGTCCAGTGGTGTGTTTTGGGGTGTTTGTGAACTTAGTATGATTTTAGGCAGCCTCTCTGCTAATGGGTGGGGTTGTGCTCCTGTGTTGCTAGGTGTTTGGCATGGGGCATTCAGCACTGGAGCTTGCTGGCCATTGGGTGGAGCTGATCTTAGCGTTGACACAGAGATCTCTGGGAGCGCTCTTGCCAATTGATATCAAGTGGGGCTGGGAGGTCTCTGGTGTTCCAATGTCCTGAACTCGGCCTTCCCACCTCAGAGGTTCAGGCCTGACACCAGGCCAGAGCACCAAGACCCTGTCAGCCTCACAGTTCAGAAGAAAAGGGAGAAAAAAAGGAAAGAAAAACAAATAATTTAAAAAAATAATAAAAGAAAAAATAAAAGAAAATAATTAAAATTTAAAAATTATTAAAATTTCAAAAATCAAAGTAATTAAAAAAAAGAAGAGAGCAACCAAACGAATAAACAAATCCACCAATGATAATAAGTGCTAAAAACTATACTAAGAGAAACATGAAAATCAGAAGCAAGTCAGTCACAGACAGCTAAGCCCAAGTCTACAGGTGCTTCCAAAGTCCACCACGTCAGTTTTGGGTTGATTCATTGTCTGTTCAGGTATTCCACAGATGCAGGGTACCTAAAGTTGACTGTGGGGATTTAATCCACTGCTCCTGAGGCTACAAGGAGAAGTTTCCCTTTCTCTTCTTTGTTTGCACAGCTCCTGGGGTTCAGCTTTGGTTATGGCCCCACCTCTGCATGTAGGTTGCCCTCAGGCTTCTGTTCCTACCCAGACAGGATGGGGTTAAAGCAGTGGCTGATTAGGGGGTTCTGGCTCAACCATGCCGGGGGGAGGGAGGGGTACTGTAGTTATAACTGGAATGTGGGGTGAGACTGCAGCAGCAGAGACCTGCGTGACGTTGCAACAGCCCAAGGCATGCCGCGTGTTCTCCTGGGGAAATTGTCCCTGGATCACAGGACCGTGGCAGTGGCAGGCTGCACAGGCTCCTGGGGAGGGGGGTGCATGTTGATAGTGACCAGTGCTTGCACACAGGATTCTTGGTGGCTGCAGCAGCAGCCTTAGCGTTTCATGCCCATCTCTGAGGTCCAAACTGATAGCTGCAGCTTGCGTCCATCTCTGGAGCTCGCTTAGGTGGTGCTCTGCCTTCTGTGGGCAGACAGTGAAGGAATCCCCTCTACTTGCACACCCCAAAACAATGGGCTCTTGCCTCTTAGGCAGGTCCAGAGTTTTTCCGGACTCCCTCCTGGCTAGCTGTGGTGCACTAGCCCCCTTCAGGCTATTTTCACGCAGCCAACCCCAGTCCTCTCCCTGGGGTCTGACGTCTAAAGCCTGAGCCTCAGCTCCTAGCCCCCATCCGTCCTGGCGGGTAAGCAGACAAGCCTCTCAGGCTGCTGAGTGCTGGTTGGCAGCGATCTTCCGTGCAAGAATCTCTCCACTTTGCTCTCTACACCCCTGTTGCTGTGCTCTCCTCCACGGTGCCAAAGCTTCTCCCCCACCACCCCGTCTCTGCCAGTGAAGGGGCTTCCTAGTGTGTGGAACCTTTTCCTCCTTCACAGCTCCCTCCCAGAGGTGCAGGTCCCATCCCTATTCTTTTGTGTCTGTTTTTCTTTTTTCTTTTGCCCTACCCAGGTATGTGGGGAATTTCTTGCCTTTTGGGAAGTAGGAGGTCTTCTGCCAGCGTTCAGTAGGTATTCTGTAAGAGTTGTTCCACATGTAGATATAGTTTTTATGTATTTGTGGGGAGGAAGGTGATCTCCACGTCTTACTTCTCCACCGTCTTGAAGGTCCACCTCTATTCCAGTTTTTAATGCCTCTATCTTACCAGCATTTATCTTCCAAGAAAGATTTGACTGAAAATATGAATTCTGGACTTTATCTAAATTAAGTATTTATCTTACTAGGTAGGTCTGTGTTTAAGTGCACAAAATTAAAAAAAAAAAAAGTCTGGACTAATTTGTGTCTCTTGTCATTTCTGATACCTTGTAGCACAGAAAGGCACACACACCCAACTTCTCTTCTCAGTAATCTCTTTTCTCTAGTTTAACCTTGAATAATGCCAAACTAAATTTCAGATCTTCAAACAAATCTTCAGAAGATAACTATCCTTCCTCTTACATTATTTTATAATTCCTGAAGATCCTTTTAAAAGGATGGGAGGACTGTCCGTTTTACTAAAACTTTATACAGTGATTTTTTTTAAGTTGAGGTACAGGCTGAATAGTTATATTCATGAGTATTTATTTTCTGATGTGATTTATTTACTTATTTTTCAGTGTTGTGAAAATTATTGATAATTCTGTCATAAAATTATGTTAAAATAAATAACTTTATATACAAATTTCTACTGTAAATGATAACTAACTACAGAAATGTGTACTTATGCTGTTTGCGAGTACACACACTTGCATACACACACACACATGCAGACACATCTAGACCACAGTTTAAGTGTTAAAATAGATTAGACTACTTTTTTTAAAAAAGTCAATATCCCTGATGAACATAGATGTAAACATTTTCAACCAACTATTAGAAAAGCAAATTCAACAATATACTGAAAGGATTATATACACCATGATAAAGTAGACTGTATTCCAGGGAAGCAAGGATGCTTTAACATCCAGAAATCAATCAATGTAATACACCATGTTAACAAAATGAAGGCTATAAAACATATAATCATTTCAAAAGATGCAGAAAAATTATTGAAAATTCAACATACATTCATAATAGAAAAAACTCTCAAAAAAGTAAGAGGGAACATACCTCAACATAATACAGGCTATATATGACAAGGCCAAAGCTAGCATCATCCTCAATAGTGAAAAGGGAAAGTTTTCCGTTTTCTGTTTTTAGTAATATCAGCAACAAGACAAGGATTCTCTCTCTCATCATTTTTAGTCAACATATTATTAGAAGTTATAGCCACAGCAAATAGACAAGAGAAAGAAATAAAAGGTATCCACCAGACAAAGACACCACAAAAAAAAGAAAATTACAGGCCAATATCTTTGGTGAATATAGACGCAAAAGTCCTCAACAAAATATTAGCAAACCAAATCCAATAATACATAAAAAGGATCATATGACATGATGAAGTTAAATTTATTCCAGGGTGACAAGGATGGTTCAACATATACAAATCAATCAATGTGATACACTACAATAACAAAGGAAAGACAAAAAACGCATGATCATTTCAATAGATGCAGAAGAAGCATTGACAAAATTCAACATCCATTCATGATAAAAACCCTCATCAAAGTGGGTATAGAGGGAACATATCTCAACATAATAAAGGCTATTTATGACAAATCCACAGCCAACATAATACAAATCCACAGGTTTTCATAAAGGTGAAAAGCTGAAAGCCTTCTCATTAAATTCAGGAAAAAGACAAGGATGCCCACTCTCAGCAGTTCTATTCAACATATTACTGGAAGTCCTAACCATAGCAATCAGACAAGAAAAAGAAATAAGGAGAGGAATCAAGAAGGCAGAGCAGAAGGACGAGCTCTCACTCTCGCTTGTGAGAACACCAGAATCACAACTAGCTGCTGGACTATCATCGACAGGAAGACACTGGAACTCACCAAAACAGATACCCCACATCCAAAGACAAAGGACAAGCCACAATGAGATAGTAGGAGGGGCACAATCAGAGTAAAATCAAATCCCATAACTGGTGGGTGGGTGACTCACAGACTGGTGAACACTTATATCACAGAAGTCCACCCACTGGAGTGAAGGTTCTGAGCCCCACGTCAGGCTTCCCAACCTGGGGGTCCGGCAATGGGAGGAGGAATTCATAGAGAATCAGACGTTGAAGTCTAGTGGGAATTGATTGCAGGACTTTGACAGGACTGGGGGAAACAGAGACCCCACTCTTGGAGGGTGCACACAAAACAGTGTGCACATCGGGACCCAGGGGAAGGAGCAGTGACCCCGGGGGAGACTGAACCAGACCTACCTGCTAGTGTTGGAAGGTCTCCTGCAGAGGCAGGTGGTGGCTCTGTCAAACTGTGCGGACAAGGACACTGGCAGCAGAAGTTCTGGGAAGTACTCCTTGGTGTGAGCCCTCCCAGAGTCTGTTATTAGCCCCACCAAAGAGCCCAGGTAGGCTCCAGTGTTGGGTTGCCTCAGGCAAAACAACCAACAGGGAGGGAACCCAGCCCCACCCATCAGCAGTCAAGTGATTTAAAGTTATACTGAGCTCTGACCAACAAAGCAACAGTTAGCTCTACCCACCACCAGGGCCTCCCATCAAGCCTGTTAGATGGCCTCAACCACCAGAGGGCAGACACCAGAAGCAAAAAAAAACTATAATCCTGCATCCTGTGGAACAAAAACCACATTCACAGAAACACAGACAAGATGAAAAGGCAGAGGGCTATATACCAGATAAAGGAACAAGATAAAACCCCAGAAAAACAACTAAATGAAGTGGAGATAGGCAACCTTCCAGAAAAAGAATTCAGAATAATGATAGTGAAGATGATCCAGGACCTCGGAATAAGAATGGAGGCAAAGATCGAGAAGATGCAAGAAATGTTTAACAAAGAAGAATTAAAGAACAAACAGAGATGAACAATACAATAACTGAAATGAAAACTACACTAGAAGGAATCAATAGCAGAATAACTGAGGCAGAAGAATGGATACGTGATCTGGAAGACAGAATGGTGGAATTCACTGCTGTGGAACAGAATAAAGAAAAAAGAATGAAAAGAAATGAAGACAGCCTAAGAGACCTCTGGGACAACATTAAATGCAACAACATTCAAATTATAGGGGTCCCAGAAGGAGAAGAGAGAGAGAAAGGATCAGAGAAAATATTTGAAGAGATTATAGTCGAAAACTTCCCTAACATGGGAAAGGAAATAGCCACCCAAGTCCAGGAAGCGCAGTGAGTCCCATACAGGATAAACCCAAGGAGAAACACGCTGAGACACATAGTAATCAAATTGGCAAAAATTAAAGACAAAGAAAAATTATTGAAAGCAGCAAGGGAAAAACGACAAATAACATACAAGGGAACTCCCATAAGGTTAAGAGATAATTTCTCAGCAGAAACTCTACAAGCCAGAAGGGAGTGGCATGATATACTTAAAGTGATGAAATGGAAGAACCTACAACCAAGATTACTCTACCGGGCAAGGATCTCATTCAGATTCCATGGAGAAATCAAAAGCTTTAGAGACAAGGGAAAGCTAAGAGAATTCAGCACCACCAAACCAGCTCTACAACAAATGCTAAAGGAACTTCTCTAAGTGGAAAACACAAGAGAAGAAAAGGACCTACAAAAACAAACCCAAAACAATTAAGAAAATGGGAATAGGAACATACATATTGATAATTACCTTAAACGTGAATGGATTAAATGCTCCAACCAAAAGACACAGGCTTGCTGAAGGGATACAAAAACAAGACCCATATATATGCTGTCTACAAGAGACCCACTTCAGACCTAGGGACACATACAGACTGAAAGTGAGGGGATGGAAAAAGATATTCCATGCAAATGGAAATCAAAAGAAAGCTGGAGTAGCTATACTCATATCAGATAAAATAGACTTTAAAATAAAGAATGTTACAAGAGACAAGGAAGGATACTATACAGTGATCGAGGGATCAATCCAAGAAGAAGATAAAACAATTATAAATATATATGCACCCAACATAGGAGCACCTCAATACATAAGGCAACTGCTAACAGCTATAAAAGAGGAAATTGACAGTAACACAATAATAGTGGGGGACTTTAACACCTCACTTACATCAATGGACAGATCATCCGAAATAAAAATAAATAAGGAAACAGAAGCTTTAAATGAAACAATAGACCAGATAGATTTAATTGATATTTACAGGACATTCCATCCAAAAACATCAGATTACACTTTCTTCTCAAGTGCACATGGAACATTCTCCAGGATAGATCACATCTTGAGTCACATATCAAGCCTTAGTAAATTTAAGAAAATTGAAATCATATCAAGCATCTTTTCTGACCACAACGCTATGAGATTAGAAATGAATTATAGGAGAAAAAACGTAAAAAACACAAACACATGGAGGCTAAACAATACGTTACTAAATAACCAAGAGATCACTGAAGAAATCAAAGAGGAAATAAAAAAATACCCAGAGACAAATGACAATGAAAACATGACGACCCAAAACCTATGGGATGCAGCGAAAGCAGTTCTAAGAGGGAAGTTTATAGCTATACAAGCCTACCTCAAGAAACAAGAAAAATCTCAAGTAAACAATCTAAACTTACACCTAAAGAAACTAGAGAAAGAAGAACAAACAAAACCCAAAGTTAGCAGAAGGAAAGAAATCATAAAGATCAGAGCAGAAATAAATGAAATAGAAACAAAGAAAAGAATAGCAAAGATCAATAAAACTAAAAGCTGGTTCTTTGAGAAGATAAACAAAATTGATAAGCCATTAGCAAGACTCATCAAGAAAAAGAGGGAGAGGACTCAAATCAATAAAATTAGAAATGAAAAACGAGAAGTTACAACAGACACAGCAGAAATACAAAGCATCCTAAGAGACTACTACAAGCAACTCTATGTCAATAAAAGGGACAACCAGGAAGAAATGGACAAATTCTTAGAAAGGTATAACCTTCCAAGACTGAACCAGGAAGAAAAGAAAATATGAAGAGAACAATCACAAGTAACGACATTGAAACTGTGATTAAAAATCTTCCAACAAAGAAAAGTCCAGGACCAGATGGCTTCACAGGTGAATTCTATCAAACATTTAGAGAAGAGCTAACACCCATCCTTCTCAAACTCTTCCAAAATATTGCAGAGGAAGGAACACTCCCAAACTCATTCTAGGAGGCCACCATCACCCTGATACCAAAACCAAACAAAGATACTACAAAAAAAGAATATTACAGACCAATATCACTGATGAATATAGATGCAAAAATCCTCAACAAAATACTAGCAAACAGAATCCAACAACACATTAAAAGGATCATACACCAAGATCAAGTGGGATTTATCCCAGGGATGCATGGATTCTTCAATATACACAAATCAATTAATGTGATACACCATATTAATAAATTGAAGAATTAAAACCATATGATCATCTCAATAGATGCAGAAAAAGCTTTTGACAAAATTCAACACCCATTTATGACAAAAGCTCTCCAGAAGGTGGGCATAGAGGGAACCTACCTCAACATAATAAAGGCCATATACAACAAACCCACAGCAAACATCATTCTCAATGGTGAAAAACTGGAAGCATTTCCTCTAAGATCAGGAATAAGACAAGGATGTCCACTCTTGCCACTATTATTCAACAGAGTTATGGAAGTCCTAGCCACGGCAATCAGAGAAGAAAAAGAAATAAAAGGAATACAAATTGGAAAAGAAGAAGTAAAACTGTCACTGTTTGCAGATGACATGATATTATACATAGAGAATCCTAAAGATGCCACCAGAAAACTACTAGAGCTAATCAATGAATTTGGTAAAGTTGCAGGATACAAAATTAATGCACAGAAATCTCTTGCATTCCTATACACTAATGATGAAAAATCTGAAAGAGAAATTAAGGAAACACTCCCATTTACCACTGCAACAAAAAGAATCAAATACCTAGGAATCAACCTACCTAGGGAGACAAAAGACCTGTATGCAGAAAACTATAAGACACTGATGAAAGAAGTTAAAGATGATACCAAGAGATGGAGAGATATACCATGTTCTTGAATTGGAAGAATCAATATTGTGATAATGACTATACTATCCAAAGCAATCTACAGATTCAATGCAATCCCTCTCAAATTACCAATGGCATTTTTTACAGAACTACAACAAATCATCTTAAAATTTATATGGAGACACAGAAGACCCCGAATAGCCAAAGCAGTCTTCAGGGAAAAAAACGGAGCTGGAGGAATCAGACTCCCTGACTTCAGATTATACTACAAAGCTACAGTAATCAAGACAATATGGTACTGGCACAAAAACAGAAACATAGATCAATGGAACAAGATAGAAAGCCCAGAGATAAACCCATGCACCTATGGTCAACTAATCTATGACAAAGGAGGCAAAGATATACAATGGAGAAAAGACAGTCTCTTCAATAAGTGGTGCTGGGAAAATTGGACAGCTACATGTAAAAGAATGAAGTTAGAACACTTCCTAACACCATACACAAAAATAAACTCAAAATGGATTCGAGACCTAAATGTAAGACTGGACACTATAAAACTCTTAGAGGAAAACATAGGAAGAACACCCGTTGACATAAATCACAGCAAGATCTTTTTTGATCCACCTCCTAGAGTAATGGAAATAAAAACAAAAATAAACAAATGGGACCTAATGAAACTTCAAAGCTTTTGCACAGCAAAGGAAACCATAAACAAGACGAAAAGACAACCCTCAGAATGGGAGAAAATATTTGCAAATGAAGCAACAGACAAAGGATTAATCTCCAAAATATATAAACAGCTCATACAGCTCAATATTAAAGAAATAAACAAGCCAATCCAAAAATGGGCAGAAGACCTAAATAGACATTTCTCCGAAGAAGACCTACAGATGGCCAAGAGGCACATGAAAAGCTCCTCAACATCACTAATTATTAGAGAAATGCAAATCAAAACTACAACGAGGTATCACCTCACACCAGTTAGAATGGGCATCATCAGAAAATCTACAAACAACAAATGCTGGAGAGGGTGTGGAGAAAAGGGAACCCTCTTTCACTGTTGGTGGGAATATAAATTGATACAGCCACTATGGAGAACAGTATGGAGGTGCCTTAAAAAACTAAAAATAGAATTACCATAAGACCCAGCAATCCCACTACTGGGCGTATACCCAGAGAAAAATGATAATTCAAAAAGACACATGCACCCCAATGTTCACTGCAGCACTATTTACAATAGCCAGGTCATGGAAGCAACCTAAATGCCCATTGACAGACGAATGGATAAAGAAGTCGTGGTACATGTATACAATGGAATATTACTCAGCCATAAAAAGGAACGAAATTGAGTCATTTGTTGAGACGTGGATGGATCTAGAGACTGTCATACAGAGTGAAGTAAGTCAGAAAGAGGTAAACAAATATCGTATTTTAACGCATGTATGTGGAACCTAGAAAAATGGTACAGATGAACTGGTTTGCAGGGCAGAAGTTGAGACACAGATGTAGAGAACAGACATATGGACACCAAGGGGGCAAAACTGCAGTGGGGTGGGGATGGTGGTGTGCTGAATTGGGCGATTGGGATTGACATGTATACAATGATGTGTATAAAATTGATGACTGATAAGAACCTGCAGTATAAAAAAACAAACAAATAAAACAACTAATACTAAACTTTCATTGGGTTATTTGTATGGAAATATGTTAATATAAATGTTTCAGACATTACGTGAAATTTCTAAAAATCTTATATGTTCTGGTATAATGTTATAAGTCATAATTCTAGTTATTACTTTAAAATGTATATCTCAGAAATAACTAAATTTCCTTGTCAATTGCATAATTATGAACTTTCATCAAATCTTTAACCGTGGTCATTTTTAAGTCTTTTGTCATTTACAGACAGTTCTGGGTGTACTCTGATGCTTTTGCAAATATGTTCCTATAAAAGGGTTTCATCTTCAAGGAATTCATGGAAAAGACTCTGACAAGTACATGTTTCTGGTAACTGACTGTACTGCTGAACTGAATGAATAAGCATTTTCAGAACTCTAATGAAAAACTGATGAACTCATAAAAGTGCTAACAAAAGATCAAGATACAAAAAAATTAATTACATGGGACTGAGTGAACTGATGAGGATGATTATAATTTTTGTGACTTTCTGTTTGAATTAAAAAAAAAAATCCCACAGGGACTCAGAGGCAAAGAATATACAAATCAATTTTCACTGCAAAGTAAAGGAGCTGTTACAGTGGAGGATTACTGGACTGAATGTCAATATTATGACATAGTATGAGTGTGTTTCGTGTTTGGTAATTGCAATCATTGTTGCTTTTGTTGTGGTCATCCATTTACAATGCTTGGTGTCAGTCTATTTATCTCTTGTAAAAATAAAATACAGTGTGTGTGTGTGAAAAAAAAAAAAAAACTTCACCTAAAAAGTGGGAGAATTAAAACTTGTAAAATTGAAAAAAAAAAAAATTAACTAGCTACCTATCTACCTTAGAAGTTAGGAGAAGTATAGTAGAAAAAAATCAGAAAGTTCAAAGATAGAGATAAGACAAGACAATATTCCAGAAAAGAAAATAAGAAAGACAAAGTTAGTTCTTAAAAAGATCAATAAAATAGAACTATCAGATTTGATCAAGAAAATTAGAAAGTAAGCAGCACATAAAACATTATGAATGAAACCTAAGATATAGTTATAGATAAAGCATCATATAGGTATGACAACTTTATGATAACAACCATGTTCACTTCAGGAAGTAGACTTGGTTATTATTCCTAGTTTGCAGATGAGAAAGTTAACACACCATTCATCTTGTGAACTTTGTGATTTGCTCCAGGGCAAGCAGAGAATAAGTTGAAAAGCTGATTTAGTTCCAAACCCAATTTTAAATTCCCAATTTTTTGCATATAAATAACAACCAACTTCTTAACTATCCAGCCCAAACACCTACGATGTAAGTAAAAGAAGTTGTAAGGACTCATAGATATAGAGAACAAATCAGTGGTTACCAGTGGGGAGAGGGAAGGGATAAGAGCAATATGGCGGTAGAGGATTATGAGGTGCAAACTATTATGTATAAAATAAGCTACAAGGATATATAGGACAACACAGGGAATGTAGCAAATATTTTATAATAACTATAAATGGAGTGTAAACTTTAAAAAAAAAGAAAGAAAGAAAAGGCATCCAAATTTTAAGAAAAGATGTAAAGCTGTCATGAATTGCAGATGGCATGATAATCTATACAGAGAACTCTAAAGTCTCTACCCAAAAACTATTAGAACTAATAAATTAGTACAGCAAGGTTGCAGGATACAAAATAAATATAGAGAAATCTGTTGCATTTCTATACACTAACAATGGAATATCAGAAAGAGAAAGTAAAAAACAACCCCAATTAAAATTGCATTAAAAAATACCTAGGAATAAAGTTATCCAAGGAGGTGAAAGACCTATACTCTGGAAACTGTAAAACATTGATGAAGAAAACTGAAGATGATCCAATGAAATGAAAAGATATGCCATGCTCTTGGATTGAAGAATTAATATTATTAATATGGCCATACTACCCAAAGCAATATACAGATTAAATGCAATCCCCATCAAAATAGCCATGACATTTTCCACAGAACTAGAACAAATAATCCTAAAGTTTATAGGGAACCACAGAAATCCCAAATTGACAAAGTCCTGAGAACAAAGAACAACCAGGAGTTATAACTCTTCCAGACTTCAGAATATACTACAAAGCTACAGTAATCAAAATAGCATGGTATTGGCACAAACACAGTCATATAGATCAGTGAAGCAGAACAGAGAGTACAGAAATAGATCACACACATATGGTCAATTAATCTATGACAAAGGAGGCAAAACTATATCAATACAGTGGAGAAAAGACAGTCTCTTAAACAAGTGGTGCTGGGAAAACTGCACAGTCACATGTAAAATAAGGAGATTAGAACATTCCCTCACACCATATACAAAAATAAACTCAAAACTGTTTAAATACCTAAATGTAAGACCTGAAAGAGTAAAACTCCTAGAAATGAACATAGGTGGAACACTTTGACATAAATCACAGCAATATTTTATTGGATCAGTTTCCTAAGGCACAAGAAATAAAAGCAAAACTAGATAAATGGGACCTAATTAAATTTAAAAGCTTTTGCACAACAAAGGAAACCATCAACAAAACAAAAGGATAACCTATGGAATGGGAGAAAATATTCACAAATGATGTGACCAACAAGGGTTTAATTTCCAAAATATGCAAACAGCTCATACAACTCAATAGCAAAACAAAACAAAACAAAACAAAACAACTTAATCAAAAAATGGGCAGAAGACCTAAATAGATATTTCTCCAAAAAGACATACAGATGGCCAACTGGCACATGAAAAAATGCTCAACATTGCTAATAATTAGAGGCATGCAAATCAAAACCATAGAATGTCACCTCACACTTGTCAGATTGGCTATCATCAAGATGTCTACAAATAATAAATGCTGGAGAGGGTGTGGAGAAAAGGGAACCCTCCTACACTGTTGATGGGAATCTAAGTTGGTGCAACCACTTACATGGAAACAGTATGGATGTTCCTTAAAGAATAAAAATAGAGTTACCATATGATCCAGCAATCTCATTCCTGGGCATAAATCCAGAAAAGACAAAAACTCTAATTCAAAAAGATAGATGCACTCTCCAATGTTCATAGCAGCACCATTTATAATAGCTAAGCCATGGAAGCAACCTAAGTGTCCATAGGCAGATAAATGGATAAAGAAGATGTGGTATTTATCAATGGAATATTACTCAGCCATAAAAAGAATGCAGTACTGCCATTTGCTGCCACATGAACAGACCTAGAGACTATCATAGTAAGTGATGTAAGTCAGAGAAAGACAAATATTTTATGACAGCACTTATATCTGGAATCTAAAAAAAATAAAAATGAATTTACAAAACAGAAACAGTTTCACAGATACAGAAAACAAACTTATGGTTACCAAAGGTGAGAGGGAAGCAGGGAGGCACAAATCAGGGGGATTAACAGATACAAACTACTTTTATAAATTAGACAAGCAACAAGGACACACTGTATAGAACAGGGAATAACCATTATCTTTAAATAACCTATAATGGAATATAAACTGTAAAAATACTAACTCACTATGCAACACATCTGAAACTAACACAATACTGTAAATCAACAATACTTCAATAAAAAATTAAATACTAAAAATAAAAAAAAATAAAGGCATCCAAATCAGAGAGAAAAAAGTACAATTGTTTGTATTTGCAGAGGATATGATATTATACATAGAAAACCTTAAAGCCTCCACTAAAACATTTAGAACTAATAAATAAATTCAGTACAGTTTCAGGATACAAAAATTACTACACAAAAATGAGTTGTGCTTCTACACCCTAAAAACAAACTTACAGAAAGATAATTAAGAAAACAATACCAGTTACAATTACATCAAAAACAATAAAATACTTAGAATTTAACCAAGGTGGTGAAAAACCTGTACACTGAAGATTGTAAAACATTAATGAAACAAATTGAAGACACAAGTAAATGGAAAAATATTCTGTGCTTATGAACTGGAAGAATTAATATTGTCAACATGCCCATGATACTCAAAGCAATCTACAGACTCAATGCAATTCCTATCAAAATTCCAATGGCGTTTTTCACTGAAATAGAACAATCAATCCTAAATTTTGTATGGAACTACAAAGGATCACTAATAGCCGAAGTAATCTTGAGATAGGAGGACAAAGCTGTGAGCACCACACTTACTACTTCAAACTATACTACAAAGTTATAATGTTGAAAAAAATATGGTATTGGTATAAAAACAGACACTTAATCAATGAAACAGAATAGAGAACTCAGAAACAAACCCACACATTTATGGTCAGTTAACTTAAGACAAAGGAGCCAAGAACATACAATGGGGAAAGGACAGTCTCTTCAATAAATGGTGTTGGGAAAACTGGACAACCACATGCGAAAGAATGAAACTGGACCACTATCTTGCACTATACCAAATATTAACTGAAAATGCATTAAAGACTTAAATGTAAGACCTAAAATCATAAAAATCCTAGAAGAAAACAGGTGGTATGCTCCTTGACATAGGTCTTGGCCATGATTTTTTGAATCTGTCTGCAAAAGCAAAGGTAACAAAAGCAAAAATAAACTATTCAAACTAAAAAGAAAGAAACCATCAACAAAATGAAAGGCAATTTACAAAATGGGGTAAAATACTTGCAAATCATATATGTATGATGAGGGGTTAATATTCAAAATATGTAAAGAACTCATACAACTCAATAGCAAAACACATACACACACACAATCTGATTAAAAATTTGGCAGAGGATCTGAACAGACATTTTTCTAAAGGAGATACACAGATGACCAATAGATACATGAAAAGATGGTCAAAATCACTAACCATTAGGGAAATGCAAATCAAAACCATAATGAGACATCAACTCACACTTACTAGAATGGCTATCATCAAAAAGACAAAAAATAGCAAGTGTTGTCTAGGAGAAAAGGGAACCCTCATGCACTGTTGGTGGAAAAGTAAATTGGTGCAGCTATTATGGAAAACAGTATGGAGGTTCCTCAAAAAATTAAAAATAGAACTACCACATGATGCATCAATTCCACTTCTAGGTATGTATCTGAAGGAAACAAAAACACTAATTCAAAATGGTATCTGCATCCCATGTTCATAGCAGCACTACTCACAATAGACAAGGCATGGAAACAACCTAAGTGTTCAAGGATGGATGAATGGATAAAGAAGATGTGATATATATACATATATATAGTACAAAGATAGTAAATAGGTGGAGGAGGAAGAGGGTGAAGAGGAAAAAGAGGAGAAGGGGAGGAAGAAGAAAGAAAAAGGGTGGAAAATGGTTGTTAACTAACTCCTTAATAAACATGGAGAAACCGTTATGACATTCTCACAGAGACCTCTGGACTTAGGATCAAAAAACCCAGACTTAGTCTTATCTCTGACACTTATTGGATGAGAGCTATAACCTTTCTGAGCTTTGAATTATATAAATGTGGAAAATGAACATAATAGAGACTACCACTCAGGATTGCTTTAAGGGTTAAACAACTACTGGATAGCATAAGTGTATTTTACATATAAGCTTTTTATTACATACAAATCTCTATAAATCCAACTCCTAGAACCGTTTTTTAAATTATTCAATTAAAAAAAAGAAGTCTAACGAACTGAGAGAAGGTTCTATGATCTTGGTAGTCATTCACATTTGGTCAGAGACTAAGTTCACTGGCCTGCCATTTATTCTGCAGAGGGCCTCTCAGAATGAATTTTAACTGCCCAATTACCTGGTATCACTAAACTCAGAAGATACCTCTGTAAAATGCTGCTGTCTCTGCCTGCCTTTCACATCTCTACATTAGTATCCACAAGACTTTATGACTATTGCATTTTTTCCATTTATCGTCAAGTGTAATATAAAAATGACTTTCTACCATAGGGCTCAATGGTAACAAACTTTAAACTTAATTGTTACCACTGTTGTTCCTCCCTAGGGAATTTGGATAAGGGATCAGATTCTGACAGGAGAATCATCTCCCAGGAATTTAACAAAGGCTTTATTCTATTTGAACTTAATGGGGAGCTAATGATTTTGACAAGAATAATCCCCTGTCTTAGATAGCCTTATGAGATTCTTTTCATTTTAAAGTCAAGCTCTTTTGATTATAGGTGTCATGTCTCCCACAATACTAGTTATAAGTTCGTCATTTCAAATAGAAAATGAAAGTGTGAGGGCTTGATTGCTTTGTCATTTAACAGCATTATTACTATGAGAAATATTTTCTCCAACTAGTCCAGCCGAAACAAGAAAGCAATACATTTTTTGGCTTGGAGTTCTCAATATTTTTTCCATTTCCATCATATCACTTTGAAAGAGAGGAGCACCTTTGAAGAAATATTGTGTAAATAAAATAAAATCATTTAAAAATGCAGCACCCAGAAAAATAAAGAGCCAAGGACAAACAAGGAGGAAGGGGAAATACCTCACAGAAACAATGATTGACCAGTCATTAGCATTGTACAAATATCTTTCCAATCTCCCACAGTTGAGGAAAAAAGTGCCACACATACATCAAAAGATGTTCTGGGCATAAAGAGGCACATAGAGAAGAAGCGGGAAATGAGCAACTGGGACAAGATAACAGAGGTCCTCAGTAAACAGAATCTGCCACACTAATCATCTCCATTCATCACAGAGTCCTAGGAAAACCGAGTTCACAGTAAGTACTGTGCAGTTTGGCTCTAGGAATTAGCAGTGTTCGTATTAGACCAAGGGCAATAATGCCAAGTTTTATTAAGCTGTAATCTAGAAAGTGGTTCCACAAAAGGGAATTGTAGAGATTATGAAGAGATGCCAAATCTGGGGCCTCAGAAGCCTTGCTGCCTGCACTGGGCAGTGACTTGGCAGGGACGTAGTAAGTAAATACCTCTTATTTTGATATGACTGAATGAGGTTGTCATGAAAAGCACTGAGACACTGTATCTCTAGATCATTTCCTAGTCTCTAGACCTAAATATTTTTCCTTTACTGCATAGATTTAGATTTTTAATAGTGCCTCTGTATTAGTCAGCTAGCACTGCCATAACAAAATACCACAGACTGGGTGGCTTAAATAGCATACATTTATTTCCTCACAGTTCTGGAGGCTGGAAGGCAGAGATCAAGGTGTCAGCGGGGTTTATTTCTCTTAAGGCCTCGCTTCTTGACTTGCAGTTGGCTGTTTTCTCACTGTGGCCTCACATAGTCTTTTCCTCTTCTTATAAGGACACCAGTCATACTGGATTAGAGTCCCTCAAAGGGGCTCTTGATTCAGACCCTCAAAGTCCCTCATCTGAGTGAGGGAGTCTTCTAATTGATCTGCCTGCCTCGACTCCACTTGTTCCACGGTAACATCGCCACCAAAGAAATCTCTCTAAAATCCAAATTTTACCATGCCTCACTCTTATTTCAAAGTCTACAGTAGCTCCCTAATGACCATGGGGATAAAATTCAAAGTCTTTTCATTACATGGTCTCTTCCTCTGCTTGTAAGAACATCAGTCATATTGCATTAGAGCGCTAACCTTATGACCTCATTTAACCTAAGTTACCTCTTTAAAGGCCCTATCCCCAAATATAGCTACACTGGGGCTTAGGGCCTCAACATATGAATTGGGGAAAGGGGGAGGGCGCAATTAGGTCCAAAACAGTTTTCTTTGAAGATGACCTTCAAAGCAGAATAATACATTGGAAATAGGATATACCTGGGTGTCAGACAAAACCAGGTATGAATTCTAGCTGGCCATTTACTATTCTAAATTTAAGTTATTTTGGGCAAGATAACAAATCTTTCTCTGTAACAATGCATTGTTAATAACTGCATAGCCGGTTTGTTATGAAGACTTAAGAAACTGAGTATTAAAAATATCATAACAGTACTTAATAGCTGAGAGTTGTAAAAATTTCTCTGATGTTTATCTTTTAGCTGGTGGGGTCTCAGCATTACCCTGAAGGTCCAGAGTGCCATTCTTTGTGACATATACCTTGAACTACTAACAATGAACATTTTAATCAATCGGGGCAATTTTTGCACTGTAGATACACCTCAGGCTATCAAAAAACAAACCAAAACAAAAACCACTGATCGTTAACTCCTGATATTTTCCAGACTAAATTTGGACTTCCTAGAACAGGATTTATGTGGATCAACTGGACTCATCCATTCTATTACTGAAACATTTCACAGACATTAATTAGATCAGCTATGTGTGAGGCACTGTACTAGGAATTATATTAATACAAAGACACCTAAATTATATTGTTTGTTCTCAATCAAGCTAGAAAAAAATGAATTATGAACACAAATATGTGCAAAGCAATAAGAAATGATAAGGGTTAGAAGATAAGAGCTAGCTTATTAGGACGGTTTTAATAAAGAGATCAAATTTAAAGTAAATCTTTATGGGCAATTTTTTAAAAATAGGTAAGTGGTGGAGAGAGGCCAATAAAAAGAATGAAGAATTCTTTGAAACTTTTTCCGACTTTAAGTATAAAGCAGAAGCCTTTATTCTCTCTCATGTGGCTCTTTCAGAAGGTACAGACATTGGCTCTCTTATCCAACTTTCAGGAAGTAGAGGTCATAATAAAGGCTTGGAAGAGGAACAGTGAGAAATGTTTGAGGAGCAGTTTACATGTAGAAATAAGAATGATACTTCAAAGGTTAGTTCAAGTAATCAAGAGCTCTTTTGAGAGATGAACTTTGTACTTGCCAAAATATCCTAAAACAACTTAAATCTCATGTTTTTATTTGTTGAGATGAGGTAACTTAACCTTACAAATGCTTCATTTAAAAACCTGCTGATAAGAGCCCCACTTTCAGACCCTGTAAACTGTAACTGGAGAAGGTGCCCATATGGTTTCATTTATTTAAAAACTAAATCACTGTGATAAACTTACATTCATCAGAATCCCAAGGGAAAAAGAGCTTTTGAACATCACTGTAGCTTTCTTATAATGCAAAACATTTGAGCAAAATTAAACTGTTTCATTTTTCCTTCTGCTTAACATGACAAGGATTCACACTGAAATAGATCAAAAGTTGTATTATGTCTTTCTCTAGATCAAATAATGTTGACATACATTTCAACAGAGTGCTCTTAATTCTAACATCCAAGGGCCATATTGTATACTTGAGTAGAGCAAACTGACATAATTTTATAATACAATAAGTACATATGGTTATTCTTGAGGGTAAAAGCCTACTTTTTCATTGTTTTTCAAGAACTTCTCCTACAATATATCTTTATTCTTTAACCGTTAACATTGTCAAATCAGGGACATTCTGTAGTCTCTAAAAGGTGATTTTGTTTTCTACTCTTGGGGAAAAGTACCCTCAGGACATTTTCATGTGAGGCAAATCCAAATAAGCTGACATTTTGAGGAGTTTTTGTTTGTTTGTTTGTTTTTGTTCTTTTAGCAGCATGTCATACAATGTATCAGGTACACTGAAACCGAAGGGAGGTTTATACATTTAGGTGAGAAAATGCATGCACAGTTATGTCAGACCAGTATCCTCTTGGAAGCTGCTTAGTAAGCAAAATTGTTCCAAATGAATTTGACCTTAAATAAGGAAGCATATTTTTTTATCAATCAACTGTAACCAACATTGACTTTGGGGATTAGCCAAATTTTTGCATACGTATTCAGCTAAATAAAGCAGCTGTCAAATGTAGTCTTCTTGATCCATATTCTGTCACTGTCTATCAAATTGGAACCTGCACTGCTTTTATTGTTTCAGTTTCATAGAGCAACATGTAATACATGAGTCAAATCTGTCTTGCTGGGGTATAAGAAAAGGAGATGAAGAATTAGAATGCAAAGACTCAATGATAATATAGGTTAGAAAACCTAAATCCTAAGCAAATAGATTTTTAACCTCAATGTGAAACAATATCTCCCAATTCTATGATATTATGATCTACAGCAGTGCTTCTCAAACTTTAATGAGCATATGAATTACCTAGAGATCTTATGAAAAGACTGATTCTGATTCAGTAGGTCAGGGAAGGGGCCTGAAAATCTGCTTTATTAAGAAGTTCTCAGATGATGCCAATCCTGCTAGACTACAGACCACACCTTGAATGGTCAGGTTCTTCTGCATAATTTTATGCAATTCATCAGAACCATCTTCCTAGCAAAAGAAGTGTGAACCCCCCAAAATAGCCATATCACTACCTGCCAATTCATTTTAATTTAATTTGTTAATAATTATGCCAGTCTTTTGACTTCACTGTGATCAGCCTTACAATTAGATTCTCTTAGAATCACTTTTCTTCATGAATGTGTAGAAAATAAATAAAAATAACGTCACAGTGTATGATTACAAATCCTTGCAGATGACAAAATATTTGGGGAATGTTTAGGATTAAAGTTTCAAATTCCCCATTCTCAATCTTGCGGGATACAGAAAAAGATAAAAGTGATTTGAAATCAGGGATGCTACCTACGGTGGGGTGACATCCCTACCACATTTGGGCTCTCCGGTTTCTTGGAGCCAGTATATCCAGTAACCAGTGGTGCATCTGACCTACAAAACCTGCAGTGTGAATCTGCCTATGCATTTGTAAGTTGGCAGTTTGTTAAGATGCTTTATGAGGATAGGAGTCACCGAGTAACTTGTTGACCAGTACTTTTTCTCTCAACTGAGAAAGTTATGATGTACATCCTCATCCCCTTGACATTCTACCTACAGGACTTGCTGTTTCAAGTAAAATTAAAGAAAACCTACACATCTCCACCCACGCCTACCCCTTCCTTGTTTATTATTCAGTGATTCAATGGAATATCATATGAGGGTTTTGTTTCATGCATGCAAGGAATAACGATGGCCTTGTATACTGTGTGTTTCCAAGGATTTCGAGTGAGAATTGTCTTCAAAAACACTGCCTAAAGAACCTCATTTTCTGAGGATTTATAAGACATAAGAAAATGATTTCATAGAGCTCCCTCTTTCCCTCTTCCTTTTCTTAAAACTTTGCTCTTCGTTGAGAACTTCATTAATTCATTAAGCAAATTTTTATTAACTTCATTTATTTATAAACTTTAATTACTTATAAAGTATGTGCCATAAAAAAATATCATGTGGCAGATTAGTGTTAGGATCTGAGAATTAAGGGCAAACAAGGCAGTTCCTGATGTTACGGACCTCAGTACTCTCAGTTAAAGCCTTTGTAGGGTCAGTCCTCATCTAGTTACCCAAATCATTTCAGCAACCCTTAGCTGTTTGAGTTAATATTGAATACATTAAAAAAATAAATGGGGCTTCCCTGGTGGCGCAGTGGTTGAGAATCTGCCTGCTAATGCAGGGGACACGGGTTCGAGCCCTGGTCTGGGAAGATCCCACATGCCGCGGAGCAACTAGGCCCGTGAGTCACAACTACTGAGCCTGCGCGTCTGGAGCCTGTGCTCCGCAACAAGAGAGACCGCGATAGTGAGAGGCCCGCGCACCGCGATGAAGAGCGGTCCCTGCACCGCGATGAGGAGTGGCCCCTGCTTGCCGTAGCTGGGGAAAGCCCTCGCACGAACTGAAGACCCAACACAGCCAAAAATAAAGAAATAAATAAATAAAGTAGCTATAAAAAAAAAAAAATTAAAAAAAAAAAATAAATGCATTGGCTCATAAAACTAAAAATTCAAGAAATCAGGCACAGCTTTCTTCAAGGGGTGAATATCATCAGAGCTCAGCTTTTCTAAATTTCATAGCTCTGACTTTTGCGGTACTGGTTTAATAGTTTCACTCCATAAAGGATTTCCCAATAGCTGAAAGTTTAGATAATCTAAAGAAAGAATACAAGCTCTTCTTCCAACAATATAAAAAATAGTTCGTTGTTGCTCGTTGGTTTTAAGTAGCTCATAGGCCCATCTCTGAGCCGGCAGCTCTGGTCATTGTAAGATAATGTTGTGACTGGCCAGACTGTGTGTATCACCCCTGGGGCCATAAGCAAGGTAAAATCCACCAGAAGTAGGTGAGTTGAGAGTTGTGACAGCCATGAAGGTGCACCACTCAGAGCTCTTAGCGAAGGCGCATAATTGACTGACAATCCCAGATGCTGCCCCTTTGGATGTACCACTGCATCTCTGCTGCCACCATGCTTCACATGTGCTCATCCCAGAGAGGTGCTGAACCCAATGAGGAGCAGGGGGACAAGTGCAGTCCTAGGAGACAGAGGACTCCTTTAATGGGTGGCATTGGCTCAAGTATCCCCTACTGGCTTAGATCAACCTTTTTTAGAATGCTGCTATGGTCTGAGACTCTTCCTATTCCATTCCTATTTCCTCAACCCCATACCATAGGTGCCAGACTGATGGCAGTCTGAAAGTTCTCCTCGCTTTTTCTTGCACCCTCCTCCAATAAATCTCCTGCATGTTTAATCTTGTTTTACTGTCATCTTCTTGGAGGACCCAGATTAATGCAAGAATGTATAAAAAAGTGGTTTTCCAGTGAAAAATTTGGCTTCTATTGGCAAGAGGGTGGTGAATAGAACCTGTGAGGCAAAAATAATAGATATGAACTCGGGTGTATCTACAAAATGACCTCTCATGTTTTAAATAAACATTTGTTCTCTATAATATATGTTCTTATGACTTTCCTCCAAACATCAAACAATTTTGCTGCGTTATGTCTCCCTGAGGTTAAAAGTGCCTTTAAAGAGAGGATTATACGCCTTTGTTTCCCTGTAAACCTTTTGCAACCATAACAATGATAAGGTGCAAAATATATGCTCATGAAAAAAGTTTTCAGCTGTCTGGAAGGTCCTCTGGATTAATAAAACACTAAATAACCATTATTTTACTAAAATACCTATGATGAAGAATCCTTTCCAGGTTGTAAGGTTATCTTGGCAAGTATTTGATTTACATCTTTCTTACTGCTCACACCTGGAATTTTCTCTGTTGGTTTTGAAATATTGTAAAAATTGTCCCAAAAAATCCTAGAATATAAAAATAAAAAGAAAATTCCCCAATCCTTTCATATCTCTGAAGCATATAGATGAATACACAGTAACCTTTTTTCCATTGGTCTTTTATGTCTCAGACAGTATGAAAGTGAATTCTAAAAACTTATATTTTAAAATCTGTAGTCGACAAAGCAATCTCACCTACATTATCTAGGCATTTGGTAGGGAAAGCAGCTATTTCAGTATATTTTATAAGGAAGAAAATTTAAATAGAGAGAAAGTAAATGACTTGTTCAAAGCCACACAACTAATCCTAGCAGTATGTTCTTCTGACTTCAAGACTTGTAAAGATTACGTCACCTCCTCTCAAATTAACATTTTGGGCGCCCACAGGAGGCAACACCCCTTCCACAGGGCTCCCCTTGTCAAAATTGGCATTGACTACTGAAGCCTGGGAATTTTAGAAATATTAACATCAGAAAATATTAAACCAGTGAATTTTTTACACCTTAAGTCCTGTTCCTTAGAAGCTTTCTACTTCTGAGCCTGAGCCCTGAATTTTCTCAATCCCGGGTAAGAGAGGACAGACATGTTTCCCTTTAACCAATGTAATGAGATTTATGAACGGGCAAAAGGAAAGATTTCTCTAGTACAGCACTTTTCTAATACACCATAGTACAGCAAATACTAAGCCAGAGGTGTGCTTCCCTATAATAGAACACATGTTTAATATAGAGAAGCAAAAGAAAATCTTTACCTATCTGATATAGGAATATTTGGGGGAAAAGAAAAGAGAGGAAGTCTTTTTACTTTGCTGAATCTTAATTTACTTTGCTGAATCTGAGTTTTTCCTCTGTGAAATGAGCCTATTATGACCTAGCTTATCATGAAATAAATTCTATAAAATCTGGATAAGGCATCATACCTACAATTCTACTTCTTTTTCCTTGGCAATGTTTTGTAATGCTTACTCAATGACCAATTTTGTTATGAACTTTTTCACCAGCATGCTTCACTCCCATAGATCATTTATACAATACCTAAATAGAAATAAAAAGTAGAGATTTGTTTTTCTACATTAAGTCCTTGAAATTTTTTTTTTATAAAGTATTTTAGAAAAATTCATTGCCTGGTAGTTTTCATCTAAAGTCTGTGTCTGAAAATCATTAGCAGAATGTTCTTACTGTTATGTATTATTCCTGTTCAGACTACTTCTTTTCTACTGAAAATGAATGGGTCAAAGCCACTAATTCCACTGACTGCAGCATTTCTCAGTCAGGTCAATGTGGTGCATTTTTTATGATAGGCACTTAGGCTGCTTCCATATCTTGGCTATTATAAATAATGCTGCTATGAACATTGGGCTGCATATGTTTTTTCAAATTCGTGTTTTCGTTTGCTTAGGAGTGGAATTGCTGGATCATATGGTAGTTCTATTTTAATTATTTGAAGAATCTCTATACAGTTTTCCATAGTGGCTATACCAATTTACATTCCCACCAACAGTGAACAAGGGTTCCCTTTTCTCCACATCTTCACCAACACTTGTTATTTCTTGTCTTTCTGATGATAGCCATTCTGACTGGTGTGAGGCCAGCATTATCATGATACCAATACCAGACAAAGGCACTACAAAAAAAGAAAATTACAAGCTAATATCCCTGACGAACATATATGCAAAAATCCACAACAAAATATTGGCAAGCCAAATTCGATGATACATAAAAAGGATCATACATCATGATCAGGTGGGCTTTATTCTAGGGATGCAAGGATGGTTCAATATCCACAAATCAACCAATGTGATACACCACATTAATAAAACAAAGGATAAAAATCACGTGATCTTATCAATAGATGCAGAGAAAGCACTTGGCAAAATTCAGCATCCTTTCAATAATAAAAACTCTCAAAGAAGTTGGTATAGAGGGAATATACCTTAACATAATAAAGGTCATTTATGACAAACTCACAGCTAACATCCCATTCAATGGTAAAAAGCTGAAAGATTTTCCTCTAATATCAGGAACAAGACTAGGATGCCCACTCTCATCATTTCTTTTTAATACAGTATTGGAAGTCCTAGACTCAGCAATCAGATAAGAAAAAGAAATAAAAAGCATACAATTTGGAAGGAAAGAATTTAAACTGTCACTATTTGTAGATGACTTGATACTATATGTAGAAAACCCTAAAAACTCTACCATAAAACTATTAACACTAATAAAATTCAGTAAAGTTGCAGAATGCATTATTTAAAATATGAAGTAGGTTGCATTTCTATACACTGATAATGAACTATCAGAAAGAGAAATCAAGAAAACAATCCCATTTACAACTGCATCAAAAATAATAAAATACCTAGAAATAAATTTAATCAAAATTGTACTCTGAAAACTATAATACATTAAAGAAGGAAATTGAAGACAATACAAATAAATGGAAACAGATCCCTTGTTCATGGATTGGATGAATGAATATTGTTAATGTGTCCTTATGTCCTTACTACCCAAAGCAATCTACACAGTAAACGCAATCCCTATCAAAATACCCAAAACATTTTCATATAACTAGAACAAATCATCCTAAAATGTTTATGGGACCACAAAAGACCCCGAATAGCAAAGCAATCTTGAGAAAAATGAACAAAGCTGGAGGAGTCATGCTCCCTGACTTCAGACTACACTACAAAGCTACAGTAATCAAAACAGTATGTTACCAGCTCAAAAACAGAGATATAGATCAATGGCATAAAGAACACAGAAATAAATCTACACACTTATGGTCAATTAATCTACGATGAAGTAGGCAAGAACATAAAATGGGGAAAAGACAGTTTCTTCAATAAGTGGTGCTGGGTAAACTTGACAGCTACATGTAAAAGAATGAACAAAGAACATTTTCTCACACCACATACAAAAATAAATTCTCCCTAATAATATGAACCAGCCTGCCATTCACAGGATGTAATAGGTATTCATGATTCTTGGTGTTTGCTTATGTTTTTTCTTGCACTAGGAATATGTTACTCCTCCATTTTTCACTTGACTCCTAAGACCTCATCTTTTAAAACTCACAGCAGTTGTCATCCTTTCCAGAATATTTTCCCTGAATCTTAGACTGGGACTAAATATGCTTTTTCTGGTCTGTTTACATACATTTCTCAAGAGAATTTATTGTTTTATTCTAGATGTTATGTTTATAAAATCTTCCTCCCCAATTAGACTGTAAGCTACCCGAGGGCAAGAATTTTGCTATTTCATGTGTGTCATCCTACCACTGCCAGGGGTAGTGTCTATGATAATACAGAATTTCAAAAAGAAAAAACATTATTTGAACATATATTGAACTTTCTAAAGTAAATTATCTGAGTCCATGATGGACCAGAGATTAAGTCTCAGTCAATTTCAGGCTTTTCTTGTACTATATCTTGGGTTTGAAACTTGGCTTTACGATTTGCTAGATGTATGATGGTAAACAGATTACACGTCTCTCATTACCTCAGTTTTCTCATTTGTAAAAGGGGGATGAATACAGTACCTATTTCAAATGGTTGTTTAAGGACTGAATGAGGTAAAACATGGACAACACAGAATTGTGGCTAAAACACAAAAAAAATCTTGCTTTTTAAAAAAATTCATGACACTACATAATTGAAAGATAAAAGTTATTCTAACTAGGACCCAGCAGACTTAGTTTATAATCTTGAATCTTTTATTTATTTGGGATATTTTCTTACCCTCAGTTGTCTCTTTTACAGAATATTAGAAGCCATTGTTGACCTATCTCTTCCACTTTAACTGTTTTGTAAAGATCAAATATTATTAACAGTAATAATTATAGTTGTCATATATTGATGCCTTCCTGTAGGTCAAATACCATGGGAAAGGTTTTCCTGACATTATTTAATTTTATCTTCATAAAGATTCTATTGGCTAGGTATTATTATTTAACTTTTATGGAAGAAAAACTGAGACTTAAATAGTTCTATTAACTTGTCCAAAGCCAGAGAGTTGATAAGTTGTAGATTAATATTTAAACCCATGTCTCTGACTCCAAAATCCATCCCCTGAATCACTGTCCGAAGATAAAATATTTAAAAATATAAGATTCTACATAAAGCAATATGATGATTGTTATTTATCAACGCTATTAATAGTTGCCAGTTTCAGTGATCATCATTCTGGTTTCATTCTTATGAACTAGAAAGGTTGCCATAATTCCATTTTCGGCAACAAAAAATGATTTTAAGCACCTTCTGTGAATGAAACACTGGATTACCAGTTTTAAGGAAATTAAAAAAAAAATTATGACAGTATCAGGTGCTTCAAATTGCATATATTCAAGTTGAAACATTATTAAAAATGTATCACTAATCAAAGGTTTTTTGAGACCTGTATGCCAACAAGTACAAGGACACTACATTTATCATTTTTATATTCTAAAGATGATAACGTTTTCCTTTGCCTTTTTTTGCCTCGTCTTTTTAATATAACTCTTAAATGGGACCTACATGAAATCTGGACCTATGATTGTCACCATTTTACCCTTGGTCTTTCAAGAGAAAAGAATAAAGGATATTCTGGCATTATCCAACTTTCAGGGATTGCTAGGTCAAAAAGTTACTGACAAAAATCATTTGAATTAATTTTTTTCTTTTTTCATGCATGGGATTTTTTATCCCTAGAATATCCTTCCTTAGATATTAGCTCTACAGGATGAGTGCTTAAGTGTTCTGAAAATAGTCACCACCTACTTCAAAAGATGCTAATGGGAGAAAATGAATACAAATGTTTTATAATTAAAAGACTGTGGCTTGCTGGGAAGGGGACATATAAGCCCAAAAAGGGAAGTGGAAAACTTATGTATCAATCCAGGTTTTAAGACAAAAACCTTTTTTTTTTGTAGTGGATACAAAACAAATGAGGCAAAGACACTTATTTTTAACTTTTAAATTAAATTATCCTGGTAATGAAAAAAAAAAAGTTTTCTTGTATCATTTGCTTACATACATTAAGATATAAGAATGGTGAGGGGTTGAGTTATTGCTGTAATTGCCACATATTTTTTAGACCAGAATGTCTACTGAGATATACCTATTAGAAGTACCTATTATGTATGCCTCTCTATACTAGTTTTCTCAATGAGTCACCTAAAGTACAGACATCAAGGGCTGAAGTTCCCAGAGCTAATAAGTGGCAAAGTCAGGGTGTGAATACATCAGTCAGGCTCCTTAATCCAGAAAATTTCCTTCTATGCCACGCTGCTTACATAAAGTTTTTAATACCTTTATGTATTTCCAACTGATTTGTTTTTCATTCTTGGTGCTGTACTATGAATGGGCACAGAATACAAGAACTAGAATGAGAAATTTATAGATTGGATCTAGTGAAACTATTAGGCCACATGAGTCAAAGCAAAAAGAGAGGAGACAGGTATGTGCCTTGCATACGGGCAATCAGAGGCCGAGGCCCGCTAGATTATATAGCAGGAATCATTAATATGAGCCAGGAGACCGGAGAATTGAAGAGAGAGCAGGAAAGCTGAGATAAAATGCAGTCTATGGCTTTGCGACTCGTGTGGTCCAGGAAGCAGCAGCATAAGCATTCCCTGGGAATCTGTTATAAATGCATAATTTCAGGCCCCAATGCAGACTCACAGAATCAGAATCAGAATTAAAGTTTGAGAAGCAGTAGGCTCTAGACAACAAAATTTCAAATAGACATGAAAGTCTTAATAATAAGCAATAGCTCTCTGAAGAAATAATAAGCAGACAGCAAGAATGGGCAGTGATACAAGGTAGCACTTCTTGTATATGCTTTAACTACCTGTAGAACCAGTCTCAGATTGAAATTGGCATGCTTTCAACTTAAAATCAATTTAAAAGACTTGCTCTCTAATAAGTTTTTCTCCTGAGGAGAGTCAAAGTTTAAAAGCAAAAAAAAAAAAAAAAAATTCTACAATATAAATCTTCTCAAAACTCTGGTCATCTTCCCCTTTGATCGCCCTTTCCCACTTATAGTTTTGTGAGTAACTGACTTCTGTGACTTCTGTGTAGATCTGGCAAAGGAAAAATCCCCTTCACTTTTGAATAGTTTGGTATAATGCCTGTTAAAGTGGAAAGAACAATTAGCTATTTCTTTTGATTACTTGCAATTTGGTAGCCAATTTTATTACAAGCCCAACATGAGAAGCACCAGGCAGCCCTGTTTGCTGACTTTATCAATTCTTTTTCAAATTGTTCAACACATTTCAAAGTCTCAGCATACAAATTCCTTGCTTTTTTTCCCTACATAAGGGTGAGGAAAGGGTACGTAAATCTTTAGGAAATGAGGCCCTTGAAACAGCCAGAATAATGTTATTGTCAATATACTAAAAGTTGCCTTAACACTTCTGTAAAACCCTTATAAAAGGAAAAATGTCTTTAATAAATGCAGTGACCCTGATATAAATATAAGATTACTATATACATACGTTTGCAAATGTTCTAAATAAAAGGCTTTATGCAGAACTTCACTAATTCATGTGTTCTCTGTAATGAGGGAATCCAGCTATTTCATTATCATAATTTTATTGCTGACCCATCAAAGGAAAAGAAAGTAATGAATGTTGGAATTATTTTAGCTCTCTAGTCTTCATCAAGGAAGGAATTCAAAACAGTCAGTGCCATTTCAGAAGTGCTGGTCTTTCAGTAATAACCATTTCGAGCTGACATGACTTAAATGGTTCCATATTTGGTCCAGATGCCTTTTTGAAAAGAAAACAAAACAAAACCCAGGAACTTAGAAAAAGTGCTAAAGAAACATATTACACTCAAATGAAGAGTCTGCCCATAGATATGCAAACAAGCAAGGATTATAGTCGAGTTTTGATGCCCAGATAAAACAATGTCCAGGTGGTCAAAATGATCCAGTGATTAGAAGGATCTAGATTTTCCGTTCTAAGATGTAAATCCATGGCAAACACAAGGAAAATGTAGCATTTATATAGGAGTTACATATATTAACTCGTAAGTCTCACCATGAGTTTGGTAACATTGGTATCTCCATCGTACAGTTGGGGAAGCTCTAGCTGCTTTTGCTTCCCAGGACTCCCAGAGCTCTCTGAGAGAGACAGCTGGAGTCTACCTGGGGGAATCCTCCTTATGTGACAGCTGGGGCAATCGAAAGCCTTAACACATTTGTTTTATGACTATCAAGGAACATTGTCCTTTGTTACCTGACATCCAGTGTCTTGAAAACTGTTGTTTCATATATTTTGTCGGTTTTGTTATTTTAGGTGAAAGGATAAACCACATCCCTGTCACTTCCTCTTGGCTGGAAATGGGAAGTCTCTTATTAACATCTAAATGAGATGCTATCACTCCTCTGCTTAAAGATCTTCACTTTCCATTTCATTCAGTAACAGCCAAAGTCCTAATGCAGGTCTACAAGCCCCTATGTTAACCGGGTCCTGTTACCATTCAGAACTCATTTTACTACTACTCTCCCATTCATGTAGCTCTAGCCACAATGAGCCCCTTGCCTTTTGTTAAATAAGTTAGGTATGTTCTCTTCTCAGGACCTTTGCCCTTGATGTTTCCTCCGTCTGGGGTGTTCTTTCCCTAGATAATCACATGGCTGGCTCTTCAAATATTACATTCTCATCAAGGAATGCTGTGGTCATGCTATCTAAACTTACAACCTAATCTGATGCTCCTTATTCCCCCATCCCTTCATTTTTCATCTTAGCACTTATTACTCTATATACTATATATATTTAACTTTTCTAAACATCTTATTGTATCAAGTCTAATCCTGGCTTGTCTTTTACACATGCTACATTCTAAGCCAGGTACATTTATTTTTTCATTTTATTTGTTTTCTGATAATGTGGTAAGAATTTAAGTGGTAACTGTAATGACTAAAAAAGTCAATAGAAGTCAAACTTTCACACAGTGCAATCTCAATTCTTTCAAAAAAAAGCGGAGTAGATACTTCATTCAGTAGGTTAAAGAATTGTGATTATTTTACCCATTGGGACTTGTACGTATGTGTTAAATTAACTATATGGCAACCTCTTACCATTCTCTGAATAAAATAACAGTAAGGAATTACAACAAAGATAACTTAAAAGCTACTGAGCTATACAAAAACCTATTCCCTTGTTCACGTAAAGGTATACTTGCTTTCAGATATCCATGTAAATCAGATTTAATTTAATGCATTTTTAGGTTTTCATAAAATCAGCTCAGTTTAAGAAACTACTATGACATTAAATTTACTTTTCAGATAGAGCAAGAAAAGTAGCATTACCCTAGAGTACCATACTATGGTTTATATCTGATGAAGAGTAATCATTCAGCTACTAGTATTTTCATCAAGTCTATTTGTACTTTTGGCTGCAATCGGAATCCAGCAATAATTTTGGCAGTATGACAAACTAAGAATGGAGTTTCTTAACTTAATCTCCCTTAAGAGGTTAAGAAACCTTAATCTTCCAAAAGTTGAACAGAAATAAGTACTTAAACTAACATGTCTAAAACATTTCTTGAGATAATGACATAGCACTTCAGAAAACAGAATGGGCCTATCAAATCAGGCCAGGTACTGAACACCAGTCTAATTAAATGTAGTCTATCACACCCACATCAGACTGGGTTAAACCTAGAATGCACACGTACATCTCAGAGTGTTCTTCATACTCAGTGTGATTTGTAAAGGCACAGAGATTCAGATAAAATTTCCACACTTACTGCCATGTCTATGCATCAGCTTTTCCCATTGTCCAGGTAAAAGTGCCAAATATGTGCCCATAAGATTAAAAAGAAAAAAAAGCAAAAAAATCTTAGTAAGGTGGGAAGTGGGGTGGAGGAAAAAAAATTAGAAGACAGTGCAAATAGATTTTGAAATGTATACTGGAAACAGCAAATGACTACTTTGTGATATTAAAATATCCTATTTTTTAAGGAGAGAATTATTATTTTATTTAGTAAATTAAATTTCAAAGCAACAGGTTAAAGAAAATACAATGATCAAATATTAATAGTCTGGAGTTTAAGATCTTATTTTATAGCAATGATTTAGATGATTCATCAGAGTGTTTTTGTTGTTCTTGTTGTTTTTAACAATATTAGTTATAGAGCTCAATTCAGGGCAAGAAGTTTGCTTCAGAGGTCACCCACGAAATATTTGCCATTGAACGTGTCAAATAACTTTGTTATAAGAAAATCAAACTATAGGATACTCCCAAGGGTCCAATGTTGTATCGTGAGCTTTATTTCACACTGTTACCTAATCTTGATGTTTACTTCAACAGCTTCAAGAAACATTTATGATACTGATTTGTAAACAGAGGTCTAGCGCCCTTGCTTCCTCTGGTTTCTCCCCACCCAGTTCTCTGTCCAGGGTGCACACTCCTTGTAAGGGCATATGATGCAAGAACCCCAGACAGCATCAGACAAGGCTGAAGGGAGGCCTGACTTGGAGGAGAGGGCTTGATTTCTTTCCCACGCCACCCTTCTTTGGCAGCTTTATTTTTTGACCCTGAAAAGAATTTATCTGGAGTTTCATGAGCAACAAGAGTATATTTCCATTTCATGCCCACGGTGAGATCAGGCAGTGATTTCCACATCAGAGCTCGTAACAGGAATGTTGGTGTATCCTGCCTCCAGATCTCAGTGACCCTTTTGAAATGCTCAGAAGAAATAGTTCTGTGCACAAAGAACCACGTGATGGGAAGGTGCTGAGGTTTGGACAAGCACAGAGTGCTTGGAGGGGCTGGAGCACAGGGTTCATAACTGGAGGGCAGGGGAGGGGAGGGCAGAGTAGATGAGGCTGCACAGACAGATGGCAGCTGGGCTGTGGACCTTTGAATGCCAGGCTGCTCCACAGGTGGCAGGAAGCCATGACCAGTCTTTGAAGAGATGAGTGTTAGGGTGCATTTTAAGATGATCATCACTCTGGGAGTAGTGGGCTAGATGAATTCACAGGGCAGAGATTTGAGACCATTTTGGTAACATTCTTTTAAGCCAGGATAAAAATGTATATGGTAGTCAACACTTATATGCAGCTTCTAGGTGCCAGGCCCTGTTCTAAGCACTTACAGGAAATAATTCATTTATTCCTCACAACAACTCTATGAGATAAATGCTATCATCCCCACTTTACAGTTAAGAAACAGGCCCAGAAAGGATAAGTGACATTTTAAAGGTGACACAGTGAACACATGGTGATGGAAGGATTTGAAAATGGGCAGTCCGGACCCATGGGCCGTGCTCAGAACCAAAATAAGTGTAAGTCACAGGCTAAGATCTAGACCTGGGCTCAGGTCTAGACTATACAGTGTTGAAGACTTGAAGATTTGAAGACTTGAAGTCTTGAAGACTATACAGTCTTTGTCACAAATACTCAGCTCTACTTTGTACTGTGAAAGGCGGCATAGATAATATGTAAACAAATTAGAGAGATGAATGTGAATTTCATATAATTTTCCTGTGCTATTAAATACCTTTCTTTTTATTTTTCTCAACCATTTAAAAATGTTAAAACCTTTTTGGATATCAACAAACTGATTTTAAAGTTTATATGCAGAGGCCAAAGACCCAGAATAGCCAACAGAATATCAGAGGAGAAGAACAAAGTCGGAGGACAGACACTGCCCAACTTCAAAAGTTACTATAAAGCTATGGGGTGATAGTGGCAGGATAATAGAAAAATAGACCCATGGAACAAGAGCAAGCGTCCAGACATAGTCCCACATAAATAGAGTCAACTGCTCTTTGACAAGAGTGCAAAGGCAGCAAAATGGAGAAAAGACAGTCTTTTCAACGAATGATACTGGAATAACTAGATGTCCACGTGAAAAAAAAATCAATCTAAAAATGTAAAAATCATTCTTAGCTCACAGGTCATACAAAAAGAGGCAGAAGGCTGGATTGGGCCCATGGGCCACTGTTTGTGAACCAATGTCTGATCTAGACACTATTTTTTTTTAATAATTAATTTTTATTGGAGTATAGTTGCTTTACAATGTTGTGTTAGTTTCTACTGTACAGCACAGTGAATCAACTATACATATACATATATCCCCTCTTTTTTGGATTTCATTCCCATTTAGGTCACCACAGAGCACTGAGTAGAGTTCCCTGAGCTATACAGTAGGTTCTCATTTAGTTATCTATTTCATATACAGTATCAACAGTGTATATATGTCATTCCCAAACTCCCAATTCATTCTGCTCCCCTGATCTAGACACTATTGAAAAGAGGTCATCAAGGTGAAATGGGAAGATGGCATCTCCGGTGATCAGCAATAGCTCTTAGCCCTGGGCATCCCAGATGGGAGCCTGGGATCTACCTCTAGATTACCACGCTGGTTGCTGCTGCCACAGCTCCTCACTGGGCTTTGCCAGCACCTTCACAAATAGAAGAACACAGGTGCTAGAGCGACTCTTCCCTGGTCTTTGAGAAATGTCTCACTCAGCACATCTCCTGGTCCTCCAGGCTTCATGTCTGAGAAATAAAAAGTTGCTCCTCAAAGAAAGCTTTTGGTTTCTGCTGAAAATAGCAGTTTTCTTTAAAAAAAAAAAAAAAAAAAAGATTTTTATGAGCATGGATATGCTCCTACTCTACAATTTATAAATTTCTAAAAATTGAATAATATAAGCAGAAGATCTAGCCCAGTGCCCGCACAAAGTGTATACTGAAATATGTTAATTTTGATGAAAGATGTTGTTTTATTGTCAATCCAGAGACAAAACCTTACAAAATCTATAGGATACAGCAAAAGCAGTTGTTAGAGGGAAGTTCATAATGATACAGGCCTTCCTCAAAAAACCAGAAAAATCTCAAATTAACAACCTAACCTACCACTTAAAAGAACTAGAAAAAGAACAAACAAAACCCAAAGTCAGCAGAAGGAAGGAAATAATAAATATCAGAGAGGAAATAAAATAGAGATAAAAAACAATAGAAAAGATCAATAAAACCCAGAGCTGGTATTTTGAAAAGGATAAACAAAATCAACAAACCTCTACCTAGAATCACCAAGAAGAAAAGAGAGTGGACCCAAACAAACAAAGAGGAGAAATAGCAACGATACCGTAGAAATATAAAAAAATCATAAGAAAATACTATGAGCAGTTATATGCCCACAAATTGGACAACACAGAAGAAATGGACAAGTTTCTAGAAACATACTGCCTGCCAAAAATTGAGTCAAGAAGAAACAAATAATTTGAACAGATCGGTCACTAGAAGTTAAATAGAATCCGTTAAAAAAGAAAAAAAGAATCCCTGTAAACAAAAGCCCAGGAGCAGATGGCTTCACTAAGAATTTCTACCAAACACACAAAGAACTTATACTGATCCTTCTTTAACTCCTCCCTAACTCTTATGACTCCCAAGATCATTCTATGAAGTCACCATCACCCTGATACCAAAACCAGAAAAACACACTACAAGAAAAGATTATAGGCCAGTATCTTTGATGAATATAGATGCAAGAATCCTCAACAAAATGTGAGCAAACCAAATCCAACAATACATAAAATGGATCATATGCCATGATCAAGTTGGATTCATTCAAGGATCACAAAGATAGTTCAATGTATGCAAATCAATCAATGTGATACACGGCATTAACAAAAGAAAAGACAGAAACCACATGATCATCTCAATAGATGCAGAAAAATCACTTGATAAAATTCAACATCCATTCATAATAAAAACACTCACCAAAGTGGGTATTGAGGGAACATATCTCAACATAAAAAAAGCCATTTTATGACAAACCCATAGCCAACATAATAACAGTGAAAAGATGAAAGCTTTCCCACTAAATTCTGGAACAAGACAAGGATGCCCACTCCCACCACTTCTATTCAACATAGTATTGGAAGTCCTAGCAACAGCAATCAGATAAGAAAAAGAAATAAAAGGTATCCAAATTGGAAAGGAAGAGGTAAAACTGTCATTATTTGCAGAGGACATGATATTCTATATAGAAAACCCTAAAGATGCACCACAAAAACTAGTAGAACTAATAAATGTATTCAGCAGTGTAGCAGGATACAAGACTAATATACAGAAATCTGTTGTATTTCTTTACACTAACAATGAAATATCAGAAAAAGAAAGCTAAAAAAATCCCATTTAAAAACATGTCAAAGGGGCTTCCCTGGTGGCGCAGTGGTTAAGAATCCGCCTGCCAATGCAGGGGACATGGGTTTGAGCCCTGGTCTGGGAAGATCCCACATGCCGCGGAGCAACTGGGCCCATGAGCCACAATTACTGAGCCTGCGCGTCTGGAGCCTGTGCTCCGCAACAAGAGAGGCCGCGATAGTGAGAGGCCCGCGCACCGCGATGAAGAGTGGCCCCCGCTTGCCACAACTAGAGAAAGCCCTCGCACAGAAACGAAGACACAACACAACCATAAATAAATTAATTAAAAAAAAAAAAAAAAACGTCAAAAAAGAAAAAAAAAAAAAACCCTAGGAATAAACTTAACCAAGGAGGTGAAAGACTTATATGCTGAGAACTATAGAACACTGATAAAGGAAACTGAAGGTGATTCAAAGAAATGGAAACATATCCCATGCTCTTGGATTGGAAAAATTAATATTATTAAAATGGCCATACTACCCAAAGCAATCTACAGATTTAGTCTAATCCCTATCAAATTACCTATGAACTTTTTCACAGAACTAGAACAAATAATACTAAAATTTATATGGAACAACAGAAGACCCCAAATTACTAAAGCAATCCTGAGGAAAAAGAACAAAGCAGGAGGCATAACCCTCCCAGAGTTCAGACATTTCTACAAAGCTCTCATAATAAAAACAGCATGGTATTGGCACAAAATCAGACCTATAGACCAATGGAACAGAATACAGAGCCGGAAAGAAACCCATACCCCTATGGTCAATTAATCTTTGACAAAGGAGGCAGAATATACAATGGAGAAAAGACAGTCTCTTCAGCAAGTGTTGTTAGGAAAACCAGACAGCCTAATGAAAATCAATGAAATTCAAACCCTCCCTCACACCATATATTGATACCAAAATAAACCCAAAATGGTTTAAAGACCTAAATATAAGACATGACACCATAATACTCCTAGAAGAGAACATAGGCAAAACATTCTTTGACATAAATCATAGTAATACTTTCTTAGATCAGTTTCTCAAGGCAAAAGAAATAAAAGCAAAAATAAACAAATGAAACCCAGTTAAACTTAAAACCTTTTGCACAGCAAAGGAAAAGAAACCATGAACAAAACAAAAAGACAACCTATGGAATGAGATAAAATATTTGAGAACGATGTGACTGGCAAGGGACTAATTTCCAAAATATACAAACAGCTCTTACAACTCAATATCACAAAAACAAAGAGCCTAATCAAAAAATGGGCAGAACAGCTAAATAAATATTTCTCCAAACAAGATATACAGATAGCCAACAGGCACTTGAAAAAATGTTCAACATCGCTAATTAGAGGAATGCAAATCAACACCACAATGAGGTATCACCTCACACCAGGCAGAATGGTTACCATCAAAATGTCTAAAAATAATAAATGCTGGACTTCCCTGGTGGCACAGGGGTTAAGAATCCACCTGCCAATGCAGGGGACACAGGTTTGAGCCCTGGCCGGGAAGATCCCACATGCCACAGACCAACTAAGCCCGTGCACCACAACTGCTGATCCTGGGCTCTAGAGCCCGTGAGCCACAACAACTGAGCCCACATGCCACAACTACTGAAGCCCACGCTCCTAGATCCCATGCTCCATAATAAGAGAAGCCACCACAATGAGAAGTCCGTGCACCACAACAAAGAGTAGCCCCCGCTCGCCGCAACTAGAGAAAGCCTGTGCACAGCAACAAAGATCCAATGCAGACAAAAAATAAAATAATCTCTCGCCTTTTAAAAAAATAATAATAATAAATGCTGGAGAGGGTGTGGAGAAAAGGGAACCCTCTTACACTGTTGGTGGAAATGTAAATTGGTGGAACCACTATGGAAAACAGTATGGAGGTTCCTTAAAAAACTAAAAATACAGGTAACATATGATCCAGCAATACTGCTACTGGGCATATATCCAGAAAAGATGAAAATTCTAATTCAAAAAGATACATGCAGCCCCATATTCACAGCAGCTCTATTTAAAATAGCCAAGACATGGAAGCAACCTAAATGTCCATCAACAGATCAATGGAATATTACTCAGCCATAAAAAAGAATGAAATATTGGCATTTGCTGCAATGTGGATGAACCTAGAGAATATCATACTAAATGAAGTCAGACAGAGAAAGAAAAATATTATATGATATCACTTATATGTAGAATCTATAAAATAACACAAATGAATCTATTTACAAAACAGAAACAGATTCACAGACATAGAAAACAAACTTACTGTTACCAAAGGAGAAAGGTGGGTGGGAGGGATAAATTAGGAGTATGGGATTAACAGACACACATAACTAGATAAGCAACAAGGATCTACTGTATAATACAGGGAACAATATTCAATATCTGGTAATAACCTATAATGGAAAATAGTATTAAAAACATATATATATACACCTGAATATATATTCATATATATGTATATATATAACTGGATCTGTTTGCTGTACACCTGAAAGTAAGACAATATTGTAAATCAACTATACTTCAATTAAAAAAATAGAAAGTAAAGTTATTTGGATTTGGAAAAACATTGGAAAAGGGCAAATACCGGGGTAGAGAAGTTTAGAGTGGGGTTACCAAAGTGAAGGCGTATGATGTTTAATATGAGAGCAGTGAAGAGATGTAAGGAGAAACTCTGAGGAAAAAGTTACTATGAACGGGATAAGTTACTCAGAGAGAAGATGTGAAAGGAAATTTGGCGTATTTCAAAAGCTTGCCAGTGTTAACCTTTTTCTGGACTGGAATGACTATTTTTCTCTGAATTTTAGATAATTAATTACAGATAGTAAGAGTCCTTGAGGCATCCTGGTCTTTTCAACTGACTTGGAATCAGAAATCAGAGATAAAGTTTATTTTGGTAAAAGTCTCTAAAGCTCTGATTTAAACAAATTTGGAATGAATTGGAACTATCATATCCCTCACACTTTACAAGGAAGTTAGGGTTTTTCATTCCTGAAAAGTTTTGTCAGGTTGAAAACCTTTTTATAATACAAAGCCAGCAATCTTGGAAAAATTAAGTCCCAGTTTAACATATTTTGTACTTGTCAGATCAAGTCATTTTTATGTAATTTCCCTCCTCAAAGTATTCATAAGATCAGCCATAAACTGAACCTGTGTCAACTTGGTATAACAGAAATGAGCACTGTATTAGGAATCAGAAAATCAAGAGAATCAAGAATCAACATTCTTGTTTCATTCTGCCACTAACTTTCCATATGTCTTTGAGAAGTCATTTAATATTTCTTAATCAAATTTTTTTATGTATAAATTATACTTTCTAAGGTTTCTTCCAAGTCAAAAATATAATATTTTACTAAACTTATAATCTACCTCTTCTGTTATACCTCAAAATCACTTTCTTTTATTTCTTTGTACCTTTCTTATTTTCCTTAATTTCTCAAATATTGAATGACCATCACTGCTTGCTTCAGAGCTTTTGGTAGAGATGTCTTAGATACAGTTTTCTAGATTCCACATATATGCGTTAATATACGATGTTTATTTTCTCTTTCTGACTTACTTTGAGATGTAGACATAGAGAACGGACTTGTGGACATGGAGTCGGGGGAAGGGGGAATGGGATGAATTGGGAGATTGGGATGGACATATGTACACTACCATGTGTAAAATAGATAGCTAGTGGGAACGTGCTGTATAGCACAGGGAGCTCAGCTCGGTGCTCTGTGATGACCTAGATGGGTGGGATGGGGGATGGGGGTGGGAGGGATGTCCAAGAGGGAGGGGATATATGTATACATATAGCTGATTCACTTCACTGTACAGCAGAAACTAACACAACATTGTAAAGCAGCTATACTCCAATTAAAAAAAAAAAAAAGATGTCCTAGATACAAACAGAGGCTACAAATTGTATCCTCTCTAAACCTTAATTCAGTACAATGCCTACTTCTTTAAGGAAATTTTCCCTTATGATCAAAATCCACTGTATAACACATAATTTTCCTTATTTATTTATTTATCAATCAAATGTGAACAAGGCCCACTATGTAGCAGACACTTTGCTACCCATTGGGAATATAATAATGCAGACCCCTTCTACATAAAGTTCAGTCTAGTGTGGAAGTCAAATATATACAATCACTATTTAATAATGGGATAACACATGCTTGAAAGAAACTGAAGAGGGCATCTAATCATTTTGAATTAGTTCAAAAGGGGTTAGAGTTGATTAGAAAATGTGATGGGGAAACTCAGGCTTAAATGACTTACACGAACCAGCCAAAGAAAACTGAAGGTGGATATGAGACAATAAACAGGCTAGATAGTGAGAGTAGCGAGAAAAGCGTCACACCATCACAGATGGAGGGTTAAGGGATTATAAACAGACATCCTAGAGACATAAGGGAGCATGGGGCGTTTGGGAGAAGAGAAGAATGTTTAAGGGAAAAGTATAGGGGGGTGATGATTGGAGAGGTAAGCAGGAAGAAGATTATGAATAATCTAATGATTTTGCACTTTAGAAAGATTCTTTTGGATACTGTGTGAATGGTTTATTAAATTAGAAAAATCAAGTTAGAGGGATCAGTTATTAGATTCTTGATCTAGTTTTATATTAATTTTATTTTTCATCTTGTGATGCATGTTATTAGAAAACTAAAAGAAAAAAATCTGCAGATATTTATAACCACTGGTATGCTGCTGTGCTCAACAGGTAATCTATAAATACTCATGAATAGAAATGTGCTATAAAATTTATTTAAGATCATGGTGTTATATTTTAAGCATAACTTTTTCTTTAATAAACCTTTTATCTTGGAAAAATTTAAGATTCACAGAAAAGTTAAAATGATAGTATAGAGTGTCTCCATATATTCCTTACTCAGTTTCCCCTAATGTTAACATCTTATATAAGCACAGCTTAAGCACTGTTTTGATTGCAGAAAAGATATTATTCTATTCAATTGATGGCTATTATTTCTTTTTTATGAGTTGGAACTGACTCTTGGTTAATTAATTCAAAACTAATAAAATATTTAAATAGATATTTACAAAGAAGTGATACAAATTCACATATTAGCATTGATTCAGAAGATATCATCCTTAAAATGATGGCTGTCGCATTTCACACTACAGCAACATCAGATGTTTATTAAAATAGATGTATTACAACCTCAGTCATAACATGACACACAATCTAGTAAGTCTTGGTTTATAACTTTTACCAGAAAATTTGGTTTCCCAATAACCATAATACCTGTATTTTATAGTCTCAGGATTGTACAATGAGAGATAATTAAACTATTCTACCAAACCCTGAAATTCTGCGGATATTACCTGATACACTTTCATATCCCAATACTCCGTATTTCATTAAGAGAAAGATCTTAGTTACTAGATTTTTAAAATTTGTTCTTAACATTAGCACAGATTTTCATTCAATTTGGCAAACATGTTCTAATCATCTATTATTCTGAGCACAGGGAACTATTAAACGAACAAAATATGTTCTTAGACAAGATCATAGATTAGAAGCCCATGTCTAAGTTACTATAAAATGGTATAGAAGAAAAAGCCCCTGGATATTGAAGTTTTTAAATTCCCAGAAATGCCAATTATTAAATGTGATCTTGGGTAAATCATATAATCTTTCTTGCACTTAATAAGTACCCAATAAATGTTCTTTTCTAGCTACCTTTTCCCCTGTTTCTTTCTACTATCCCTTCTTATCTTCATCTATTGATCTATTATCCTAAATATTCAAGATTCTAAATCTGAATATTAAGAAAAATCTTAATATAGCGACCTTCATATCACTGACTCCCGGTAAGAGTTGTTATCTCTACTATAAGACAGTAAATTCTGAAGAGATCACAATTAACAAGGGAAAAATAATGAACTTCAGGAAGTAATTGGTAACTGGATATATTAGTTTAAAAAATGCTATTTTCATCTCTTTTCTAATGAGGTCACAACAAAATAATTTTTGAAGAATGTGTCCAGGACATCTTCACAGATGGCAGTATATGAGGACAGATATTTAGTTATCTTGGAAAAGTTAAGCAGAACTCACCACTCGAAGGTCACTGAGACAATATATAAACAAATGTATTAACCAGACCAATACCCTTTACAAAGAACATAAAAGTCTTACTGAGTATTTACACACAAAAAAGCATTATTTATGTAAAGCTTGCACAGCAAGAGGATCTTTTTAGGGGCCTTTAAAGAGAACCATTAATTAAAATATAGCGGCACAATGACAAAATGTTAACACTTTGACAATTTGAAATATAGATATTCTTATAGAACTAGGGAATGTGTTTTCACATGGTTGTTTTATTAGCTTTATTTCCTAATAATGGCTAGAGGAAAAAGTTTGATAATATGAGAATATGGAGAAATGGAAATGCATACTTCAGGGCATGATAAAATATTGTCGAACCTGGTGGCAACATTTACTATCCCAGTAGAAATAGCTTCCACTCAAGTAATGTGCAATCAGCCCTCCTACTATGAATGACAAATATTGAAAAAAAAAATAAATAGAAAGCTGAAAACCCATAACAATAATCTTAGAAAATATCTAGGTCTCATAAACATTAATTCTAGAGCAGAAATCTTTAATAAGATCACAAGAAACTGAATTAGCAGAGCTGAGCCACATTCTGTATTTAATCACTGGTAGCAAAATAGAAAAATAGAACTTTTTAAATAACTCATTTTCCTCTTATTATTGGAATGTCTTCTGGGGGTATTCCGCAAGTCCCACTGGAAACTTATTTGTTGTTAGGGAAGATTAATGATGTGTGGTCAAATTTTTATTTCATATTTGTATGTCTTATTAGAGTGTTGATATATTTAGAGCAAGCACCACCATGCACTAAACAAACAGAACAGATAAATAAATCCGGTCTTGTGACCATCTGTCCATCAATCTGCCATCTATAAGAATTATTGCTCTTTATTTCATATCAGTGTATTATTTTTCAAATACAACATTCTTAAGAATTGTTAGTTTTTTAAATTACATTTGATGGATGGATGGTAGGATAATGGTAGTAATGCAACCAACAACAGATTGGTTTATAGCCTTATATTGTGCATGTAAGTTAAATTAAAAATTAAAAGCCAGAACCTCAGGCCAGACTGACGAACAAAGGAAACTATAATTCCAAGTAGCTAGTATTATAAAATGTATTCTACCTCCTAGAATTTTACCTGAATTGGTAATTAATATGGATTTTGGAGAAACTGTCATAATATTATCGACCTTGAATACCACTACCCTTTCTTAGATACTCTTCATATATTTTGTTCAGGTTATTTTCTTGGGCACACTGAAGTAGATATTTGTCATACTTTTCTGAAGTATATTTATATTTTATATTTTAAGCCCTTTTTCTATGTTTAGAGAATTTCCCATATTATCAGGAAGAATACTCGTCATAACATACAGCCTGAAAGTTCCAGCTATGCATTTGCCAAATCTCTTGTAGCAGAGCATAAGCATACCTTTTGGGAATTGTCATTTAGGTACAACCACCTCAAACACTGGATCAAAAGCTAGTTCTGTGAAGAAATAGGAAGAGCATGGATTCCATTCTGGCGAGAGTTATGGTATTTGAGGCAGATACACCTGGCTTCCAAAGATTACAATGGTAGCAGTCCATTGGTTTTTCCTTAATGGCAGAAAGCAGTATCTAGTGCTGGTGATGCAAACTGTGTGTGTCCCTGTGGTAACAGTGATAAATCTTCAAGGGACCAGTTCTGTGGTATGATTTGAGGCATTGTTTGCAGCTGCATGATCTTCAAGCATGATTCTCTGGTCCTCTTAGAAATACTTGGAGATACCACATGTACTTTAAATAATTTTTCTGTTGAAATTACCCAGAATTGTTTCAATTGGCTTTCAAGTAAAAACTGTGAATGATATTAAAGCTGATTGCAGTTGATTAATGAGAATTTCAGTTTGTCTCACTTTGAGAAGCAGGTGAAAATATGTTAAGTACGAATAGATACATTCTATATGTACAGGGAAAAGTCTGTGTAGGGCCAGAGGGATGGACAGTGGCAGATATTCTGGTTTGCAGTCAAAACAGCTTTTTCTTTGTTCTACACCTGACCCCAAAGTTTTTTTCTCATAATCACAACCCATCTTCAAATACAGAGGTTAAAAACACCAAATATTAATATTTGCTTTACCAGCCTCCTTTTCAGTGGCATGGTGAGAAATAATCATTTGGCCCAATCCAAAAGAATTAGACATGATGGGAAATGTGTCTTCACCTTTTGGTAAAGCTTTTCCTCCTTAGTAGAAAGAGGCCTTTGAGAAGAAATATCTGTTGTCTTTGCCCAGTTACTTTTGTTTAAAATGTGATTCCTGAAACTACAGCCACCGTCTTAAAACTGTAAGAAGTCAAACCTGAGAAACAAGCCATGAATAAATCCTGAAACCACACTGCTTTCAGAATTATGATACTGAGAAATGACAAATACCCTACTGTGTAACAGAGTTTTGTGTATCCTGTAACTTGCAGCTGAAAACAATGTTAAATGATATTCACAGACAACAAAGAAATTCACTAAGCAATGGAGACCAACTAAATGGGGATTTATGAACTATTTGTATCATTGAGATGTAATCAGCACATGAATAGCTCATGAACATGTAAATATATTTTTAGTACTCCAAATGAAACAATGGGTAGAAAATATTGTCCCAGCTGAACAAGAGAATGAAGAACTCTTTCTAATAGTACACATTACAATAGTACACATTACAATTCCCTTATGTAAAGCTCAAAGAAAAGTCCCAAGTCATTCTTTGCCAAGTACAAAATGTATGCCTGTTGAAGAAAAACAATTCTCTTCTAGAAAAGATCTTCAAAGCCACACTTATACAGAGTAGTTCACTGATATTTTTCCTTTCAGAGTGTATCATTTTATACTTTTAAATGGGGTATTAACTCATTTTCAGAAAGCAAACTTATGTCACTTAAAATGAATATAAAGTTGAAGAAACCAGTAATAAACTTATATCTTATTCCAAATATTCAGAGTTAGACCCTTAAGTGTTTATTTGATATAGAGAATTAATTTTAAAGGTATCAGATGAGCTGAAAATATAATCAAAAAAGTGAAAATAACCTCAAGGTTTGTAATTACAGGAAGGCACTATCACCGTGAAGTTTGAAGGCATAGAAAAAGCAGTAATGATGGGATAATGAAGCTCAGCTAGAGCCTCAGTGGCATTTCTGGTCCGGTTGGACTATGAAGGAGCAGTTATCTGTGGCTGGAGCCATGGAGAAAATGATGGAGTGGCCAACTAATAAAAGGAAAGAGGGGAAATACTCTAGCTTCTCTCTTCCTCTTGCCCTCTAATCTTTCTTCTGTCCTCTCATCTGCCTCTCTACTAGCCAACTCTACCCAGAAGGTGGTTGACAAGTTAATTTCTTTGTCTATTTTTATAACGGATTGTTGGCTCTATAGAAGTATTTTTGCTCACTACTCTGTCCTTAGAATTAGAAGTGTGACTGACATAGCACTCAGGAAGTATTTCCTGAAAGAATAAATATAATTTTCTGTAGAATTTCATAATCTTTCCTTCTTTGACAGGGAAGATAGACCAAAATAATGATGACAATCAGAAGGTTTGCATAAAAACACACATATTAAAAATTGCAGTCTACAAATGTATAATATGTTATGTTTTCAAGTAAAACACTTTAAAAAATTGAGAAAATAATTGCTCACAAAGGAAACATATTTACATTCCGAAATATAGAACTATATAAGCCATGAGTTCTGATTTAATTATTAATTAATAATTAGAAAGTTCAATTCCATTTCAAAAGTTTTAAAAATGGTATATTATGAAAAACAAATCTATGACTACAAATGATTCAGAAAATAATGAAACGAGAATAGTAGTTTATGGCATGTGGTCAAAATTGTATTCAAAGGCAAATACAGAGTCTAAATATTTTCATGATAAAAAAATAAAGATAAGAAATGGGTTAAACTTGACCAACTCGAGAAAACAGAAACAAATCAAACCTAGAAAAATTAATAAGAATAAATTAATAAAGACAAACATGAAAATCAATAAAAAAGAAAAAGCATGGAATTGCTAGGTAAATCTAAAAACTATTAAAAATACACACAGAGAAATTTTATCAAAATAATAACAGAAATGATAGAATGAGAATGTACATATGCCTACATGTATGAAAAGAGAAAACCTTATTTTCATAAATGCTATGCACAAAATAAATTATTTACTAGGAAAGGTAAAGTGTCAAATTGAGTGTAATATAAATATATAATCTAAATATATCAATATCCATGAGAAAAGTGTAAAGAATTAATTACTTCTAAATCAGTCACAGGCCTTTAGCTACAGGGCTTAAGCAGTGGGTACTGGTAGCCAAGTATGAAGAGAAATAACAATTTTAAGACTGTGTGGTTTGGAAATACAGGAAGACATAAATATATAAGACTTAGAAATATAGGAAGACTCAGATACACAAAACAAGATCAGTAATAAGTATACAGAAAAGTAATGAGTATACTATTGTAGAAAATTATTATATATTATTATATTAATATTAATACATGTTAAAGTAATTATATATTATATATTATTATAAAAAACAGTAATAAGTATCGATATATAGAACATTTGGCCTTGGGTAATAATATTCCTTATGACTCTATAATAGATTATTACTTCAAGAAAGGCTATAGAAATATATATATGCATATATATTTATAAACAAAAATGTATATATTTAGCAAACTCAAACTGTAACAATTTTAATTATCTCAGACTACTGCTTGCACAGATTTACATGAGAATATTATACTTAATGAGCCAGTTTTATTAAAAAGGAAATGTCTAGAATACTAGATCCTCTGTTTGATACTGCCCTCACCAAAAGTGGAACAAAATATTGTGTGGTAACAAAAATAAAACATTGCATATTCAATATTTTTTAATTTCAAAATTAATACATTAGTTTGTCTTTCAAAGAATGATTAAAAATGAAAATTATGTTTTTGCTTATTTCATTTAGTTTTTGAATGAATACAGATATGGCTTAGTATTTTTGCAACATTCATGGATGTATTAGGATCAGGAGTTAAATTTAAATGACCTTAAAGAGTGTTCCCAGTGGAAAATAAAGGAAGAAGAGTAAATTGAGACATTTTAGATTGCTAGAATCCAAACTGTAAATATTTTCCACTCATTCATTTTTTTCCTCCCTTAAAAAAAAAGTATTTAAGGCTACAGCTTGTTATTAGTGCAGTTTAAGTTCACTGAAATAAAACACTTTGGGCAGAGTATCAAAAATTATGCAAAAGAAATATATTTAGATGTACAGATGTCCGCATGTATATATTTCATCTTTTCTACTAGGTGTATATCTGCCAATTTTTCTCTCTCTAGCAATATAAGTAGAAAAATATAGACTGTCAATTTGAAGTAGACTGGGTTATTCTAGAAAAAGTAAAGAATATACTACATACCAGCCAAACTGAGTGATGTTTCTGGTCATTCAGATTTGTCCAGGTTGCAATAATAGATTAATGAAGCAAACCTTATCTCTTATTTTTTAGAAAATGGAGATTTTGACTATACTTATACATAACAATGAGATGGCAATGAGGCATAATGCGAAGTAGAAAGCAATTTATTCACCAAGATATGATGGATGCAAAAACAGAGGGGAGGAACTCGGAGAGGAATGAGAGGCAGGAAAAAGGGTGGGAATAAGTAGGAGACTGCATTGAAATGCAACTTCATTTTATGCAAAATTGAAAATCATTTAGAATTTTCAAAACAACGAAACTAGCCTCAAAATTAAGTATTAATTATATACTCTCCTAGCTGTAGATGGAATTACTGATAAACTGTTCTTATGCCATTGACACAAAGCAGTTCCACTTTAGCTTCCTGTAATTCTTAATTTGTCTGAATTAGTTTCAAATTAAGCAATATTAAATTATTTGAGTCAAGATATTGATTCTTTGTCAAAGAATATTAATATTCTGAATTTAATGTATCAACTAGACTCTCCACTGTGATTCCGATTTTTGGCTGTATATAGTTGCCGGTTCATTTAAGGATAGGCCCTTAAGCAAGATTAAAGCAACAAGAGTCCCTGCCACTCATCTTTGACTCCTTATGAGATAAATCTGTTGATCATATACATTGGAGAACTGTCTTTCATTCAGATTCAATTTGGTAACAGTAATTTAGAGCTTTTTAGCAGCAGTATTAGCTCAGTATTACACGTCATGGTTTAATTTGGAGGGTAATAACACACACAAAAAATTTTAACATACAAAAAAGGGGAACATACAAATGACAGTGGCATAATATTACTCTGATAATTATTGCATATTATTGCATATTGCATAATATTATTATACATAATACTAGTCTGTGATAACTTGAAATTTTTCACAGTGTAAATGGATATGTGTTCTGTTTATTTTATTAAGTATACCTATGTAGAAATAAATTATAACTATTTCTTTATATCTTTGTAGGTAAGAAAGTATAGATAGAGAGGTTTAGGAATATGACAAATTTTAAACATTATGAAATAGAATAATAGGTTATTTCGGCTTAAGTGTGTGAAAACTTATCCATTTTTTTGGTCTGATTTTGTAAATAATTTTTAGACTGTCATCCTAATAGATTTTTTGTTGTTTTTCTTGCTGTTTCTAATATGCATTTCCTTTATATTTCAGTTATACATCCAGAACACACAGACAAAAATTCCTTCACCCGCTAACTCCAAGCATAAGTGACAGAATTTACTCATTTGAATATGATTCTTCTTAGGAAAGTATTCTACATAACATTAGGGTGCTATATTTACTCTTTTCATTAATTAAAAAAGAGATACTCCATCCCTTACTGCCACCTTTCAACACATTTAATACCTACGTGGCACACTTACTGACATTTAAAAACAAGATCCCTGCTATGAAAATAATTTTGTAACTTTTATAATTCATGGTTTATTTATTTAAAGAATGAAGTAAATATTAAATAATTATAATATTAGGTAATATTTAGGGCCACTAAGCTCTATGGACTAAATTTTGAGCAACCGTAGCAGACAAGGCTTTAGTGATTATTAGTACTTTGGCTCCGACCTGAAAAAGTGACTCTTCTAGAATAATATGGATCAATATGAGATACAGAAGAACAGCTCATGACAATTAGGGCAATGGAAGAGGATAAATATTCAAATCAGGACCAGGAGTGAAATACTTTGGCTCCAAGCTAAGACATTCATTCTACTCAGTACTGGAAGTTCAAGTCAAAATTATCCTGCAGGCATACTTGTATATCTTTTGTGAATTGATACTTGTGTATAAATATATATGTATGACAGTATACAGTGTGGATATAAATGTAGCTTTCCAAATTAATATCTAATTTATTCCTCAATGTGAGTTTAGTGTTTCTCCACTTTTATTATTTTCTTCTTTTTAAAAACCCCTCAAGACAAAAAGAAAAATACATACTCCAGGTAATGTAAAGGTGATATAACTGAACCTCACTGTCAAAATGCTTAGTCAGTGTATCAAAATTCAGGATGGGATGGAAATGAAAATATCAGAATGGTGTTCAAAGAAGGACAGCTCCCTGGAGGAAGTTCTGTGCAGCTCTCTGTAGTGTCTGCAAATACTGTGGTGAGCATATTTAAATATCCCTTTCACTTGTTATACAGCAAGAAAAGACTAGGGTGATTTACTGAAAGAAGGTAAAACTTTGGATAGATCCAAATACACAAGTATATAAATATATAGTATATTTTAAAATTGTGTTTCCTTAGCAAATGAAGCAATGTAAAAGCATTAAACTGAAATATAAAAATATCAAGTCTTTTATACTCTGAATTTTTAGAAGTCGTTATTATAATAAGTACCTTCAAAAATGGACACTTTGAGTGAATAAAGCATGTAATTTAATTGATATTAAGATGATTATCTGGAAAGCTGTTACATTAGATAAAGGATGCTAAAAAGTAGGCTACTCATAACTCAATCTCATGTTAATTTTTAATTTTAAAACAAGATACAAAAATATATGAAAATTTCATTACTAGCATTTATTAGAAATGTGATACTAAAATAAATGACAACTTCAGCTACAACAGAGATATTCCGAAGGTTTGTTCTACATAAAGATGCACGTAGTTGATACCTTCCACATGTACAAAACGTATCCTTTATTCGTGTTTTGAAACAATTTTTAAATACATGTTTTCTTAGTCTTTTTAAGAAATAACTATTTCTATCCTTTCTATCAGACTAGTTATTTTTTTACTTCTTCCTTGTCTAAAATGTAAAAATCATATTAACATATTTAAAGAAGATATGCTGCTATACACATATATAAGTTCTATTCAAAAAATTATCACTTTCAGGAGTGAGTTCCTTAGTGGAAAAAAATATTGTGAAATAAATTGGTTTAAAATGTTTTACAAACTATGGAGATTATAAATACTCAAAAGTACAACATATCTAAATGTGTTGTACTATTGGAAATCATATCCTTTTCCTTAGCATTATTTATCATTTTTAAAGTAATTATCTCAGTGCTTGAGGTACTTGTTAGTTGTAGGTAGGGAGTTTTCCTCTTTTAAGCCTCCAAGATACTTTTTAATACCTTGCAAAATAAATAATCTGGAGTTACCTGAAGAAGAATGGTCTAAGTCTTTTAGTAAGGTCTATTTGACCATAGTCTTTATAGACTCTTTTTACATGATATAACTTTTAAACCTGTTTATCATTCATTTCATTCCATTTCATCACTCAATTGTCACTTGTAGTTCAGTAAGAGCAAGCCCAGAAGCACTCTATCCTTTCACGTATTCTGCCACCTTCACACCCTCACACAAGTTTCTGACCTGGAAAGGGGTATTTTTCAGATACATTTAACCATCCTACTAAACTGAGATATATTAAGAGATGAAGAGTTAATGGCTTACAGGAGCCAAATCAATTCTGTATTTCTTGTGTAGAATGCTTAAAGTTCCTATTTAGAATCTAAGAACAAAGAAGGGGAAGGTTTTAATTGAATATACACCTTCTCTGGCTTTCCATGAGTTCTTTGTTGAGCATTTTATAGTCACACTGGGAAAAACCCCTTCTTTAATATACCTGTTTGTATGATCTGCTTGATCAATATTTAAATTTGTTTTGGCTCTATTAATAGAAAAAAAAACAAAAACAACAACCTTTTATCCCCTTCCCTAAAAGATGAACATATATATTTAATATACACTTTGGTTGGTAATGATGAGATGCATTGCATTCTGGGAAGAACAGTATAAACAGGTGCATGGGGCATTAGGATGGCATCTGTAAGTAGCCAACAGATGGACACGGCAGTGGGAGAGGACCACCAGGTAATCAACAGATGGACACAGCAGAAGAAAGGCAATTCCACGTGAGCACTGAGTGGCTAAACCAGCAGTAAAACTTTGCCACTTGGCATATGGTAGGATGCTCATTGCATCAGCTGGAATTTGTACTATGAAGTTTTTGGCCAAGTCAGGAAGAGAGATTTCTAAAATCTGCATGTGACATTTGGTTCAAAATTCAGCAATATTTTCACAGACAATATTGCAAATTCTGCCGTAACAAGTTGGGTTACTCTTCTTTTGGGTTCACAAAAGGTTTTGGCACTTCATACTCACATAATAATTGTGAAACTGGGGTCAAGATCCATCCAATGTACCATTAGACAGAAAGCCAAAGTGAATCTTTTAAAGCATCCACTGACATTAACAGGAAAACAAAAAAAAAGTAATTATGTGTTTCATTTTGGCATGTATCTAATGGAAGTGTTGACTCATCCATTCAAAATAAAAGCTTGGGGGAAATGTCAATACTTTATTAGATGAACTACCAGCAGCTTAATCTTCCTGGCACAGAACTGATTATTTCAGTCCCAAGCATAGTTTTTACAAATTACCCAAATCAAAAAAGTTCAAATTGTGTAACCCAAATTTAGAGTCCTCCACAATCTGGTGCCAAAGCATCTTCGGGTCTTTATATCCTGTAACTGCTTTGTATAAGCTCTAGACTTGTTGCTTCTTCCCAAATATGGCATCCATGTTTGTCTCTTCAGCCAGCCAGGACTCACCACCCACTTCTGCCTAATCTTAACTTTTCTTCAAAACCCAGTTCAAATATTTTAAATGAATATCTCTTGATTCTCCCAATTCTCATTGCAGTATCTATAAATTTTCTTAATGGCATATAACATGATATTTGTTACTGCAATTAAAAAAAATGTTTTGTTAGTAAATCAAATTCCTTCAGGAATTTTTAATTCAGGCCTAGCACAGAGTCTTAAGCATAGTATATGTTCAATAAATATTTGATAGATAAATTTCAGAGAATATTCTGAGCATATATTCAGAGTAACTGATAAGTTTTTAAAAGGTGATACCATTGAATATTTTTATATCTAATCAATAACTCAAACTTATATACACTACCTAACGTAAAATAGATAGCTAGTGGGAAGCAGCCGCATAGCAGAGGGAGATCAGCTCCGTGCTTTGTGACCACCTACAGGGGTGGGAGGGAGGGAGATGCAAGAGGAAAGAGATATGGGAACATATGTATATGTATAACTGATTCACTTTGTTATAAAGCAGAAACTAACACACCATTGTAAAGCAATTATACTCCAATAAAGATGTTAAAAAAAAACAACTCAAATTAATCTAACACAATACTAATAGAGGTATTTTAGCTACTTCCTTAAGACTTGTTTTACACACACTTTTTGTATAAGGTGGTGCTTATAAAACACTGGAGAATACTTAAAACATTTTTTTAAATTGTATTGAAAATATTTCCTCTAATTTTAATTTATTAAAATATATGTTCTATAAATAAATGTTTTCTAAACAAAGATAACTTCAGCATATATTCTTTTCAAATAATGATAAACTTTAAGAAGGTAGAATCCAATTGCTAGGGCTTTTTGGACACAATTTGATTTGCCTCTCTATACCATACATCTACCTCATCCAGCACGCAGTCCTTAGCATGATACAAGTTCAAGGGAGAGTACTCTTCTGTATATAATGATCAGAATGTCTGTAAAGATTTATACTACAATAAGTTACTTGTGAAAATAAGTTATTTGTGGAAAAACTCACATAATCTCCAGCTATTGAAAAATATAGTAGTTAGAGCTCTCATTAGTCTTAAATTCAAATAATCATTATTATGAGTTGGATAAACATGAAACCACTGATTATTATTTCTCTAATATTTTCCTTCTGTTTTTCACACTATAGCAACAAATTTATTCTATAGATGTATTTCAAAATTAGAGATTATTCAGTCATTTTTATGGTTCTAGATTCTCCAGTACATGTAGATATAAGAAAATAATCTTCCTAAATTAAAAGTGCAAGGAGTTGCTTATGTCTATTAATATTTGGATCTTCCCTTTCAGATAACTAAAGTGAGATACACAAATCACATAATAGCACAATTTATGTCTGTGATCTGAAATCTTATATTTATCATAAATTATACAGTTGGAAAAAACACAAGAATTAAGCTTTCATATACAAATGTTGCCTAATTTCTTCTGGAGCATCCTTCAATTCAAGGGGTTAAATAAATCTATTTTGTTTACATAGTCCTGAAGATACTATTTGAATGTTTAATCAATCTCAATGATACTAGCTAACTGGAAACAAGCCATTAATTTCAGATAGTGAGATTCCAGTTTGCATTTTCAAATATTTAATTTGAAAACAAGATTAGAACTCTACCATTTATCCCATCCTCTGTTCCTGACCTTTTTTTTTCCCTCTCAAAATCTGTCATATTAGAGTTTCCTTCTATTACAGATTTGACCATTATTACATAAAGATCTCCTTACTTGAGAAAAATCTTCAAGATGAAGAACAAAACAAATTCTGTTCTCAGAATTCCTTATTTTACTGTTTAACCATCAATTTAGGAAAAAGTGAATCCTCACTACGACTAAGGAGAAGATATAGTTCGCTATGTGAAAATACTGGGTCATTTCTCTCAATCTCTGTCAAAAATTTAAACTCAATCTTTGGTATTCTATTACAACAGACATTTGGTTGATTTGTCTTTTAATTCAATTAAAAATACTGCATCTTGAAGATGACAGGAGAAGGGAATAACTGATGAGTTCTAAAGGTCATAGAAGAGTTGACTGGCTTTCTTGTTGGTGTGTGATTATGCACTTACCTGAGCCTTTATAAAATGTCCAGAAGCTAAAAATAAAAACAACTACTGTTGTTTCTTTTAGTCATTAATAAAACATGTAATAGAATGCTGGAATTGCAGAAAATTTGGACTTTTGGTAGTCAATCTCCTTTAGTTAAAGTTAATGCTAAGTGAGTTTCAAAAAATCACACAGCTTGTTAGTAGCAAATAAAAACCATACATAATTTAGACAAACAATAAAAATTAAGATTTAAACTAGGCATAAAAACTTCTCATAATAAGAAGCCAGACTGATATGGTTAAATTTCCCACTTTTAATGGTAGCACTTTTTTTTTTTTTTTGATTTTTAAAGTATTTTGGTATGTATTTTTAGGCATTTGAAATGAATTTTCCTAACTATCAATGCCTATTTATAAACTTCATTGAATACAAGTATGAAATGGTTGGAAAATGCAAGACTGTATTTAGCAAAGAAAAATATCCTCTTGTCAAAACAGAGCATCATACAACAAGAATACCAATGTAGTTTTAATAACAATTCTAGAACTGTTTCATACCAACACTGGTATAAAAGCTTCACTACAACGCAGCTAATCTAAATGTTTATACTTCACCATGCCATTAAATACGGATTTTTATCTCTTTATAGATTCTTTAGTTTGTTACTAAATCATTAACACTTCAAATTAAAAAAAAAAAATCAGGTTTTTGCAGCTGGAAAAATGTAAGATTAAAATAATTACGTCAGGATATTTAATGTAATCTAAAATTAAGTGGGAAAGTCAGTTAATCAAAGCACAAATTATAGAACGTCTCAAGCCACTCATTAAGGTCTCTTGTTTATAGTGTGCATATCTGTGATTAATTTGTGAATGTCTGAGATGCGGGAATTTACACACGGTGTTGGAGACAAGGTCTGACTGAAAATGTACTGTACTACTTGAAGGGGGAAAGGAAAACAAAAAAGCGTAAAGCACTGAAAAATAAATTGCAGAAGAGGAGGATGCATAAAGAGGGTAAGCATTTATCAAACATGTTATACTACAAAGGGGAAAAGTTCCTTGTTGGTGGAGAAGTTCCTGGGCTTTTTTGTACTATGCATAGATCATGTCAAGGTAGAAAATATCACAGATAAATATTGCATTGTATAATATAGTAGTTTGAATACAAATAAGGGAGAGATTTTAAATGTCAATGGATTATGGATATCTCACCATGTGGCTTTTATTCTAATTAGTTTTGCTGATTTTAAGCTTGAAAATGATACCCAGGCTGCTAGTTGCTGAAATGATGATACCCTACTACAGTTGTGATTTCTTATAAAACATTCAATTCAGACCTTCAAGTTCTAAACTAGAAAATTGTACATATCAATTTAGAAAGTTATTATGTAAGAATAGGTATGAATATGACAATTATTTAAAATATGACAATTATTTAGAATATGACAATTATTTTAATTGAAATATTCTTAATTATTTAAAGTATAGTTGTGTTATTAAAAATATTGCTATATAGAATTTTTTTCTCTAAAGCTTAGCAAAATTACATATTTCAACTACAATGCATCTTCATTTGCTGGAAATAAGTTTGTTTTCAAGTAATACAGAGAAATATTATGCTGATTTTAAGAAGACTGTATGCAAAGTGCTTAGTAATATAATTATCATTACGTTGTTGATTTATTCTCCAGACTCCAGCAGTATCAATCGGTGTCATTTAGGAACCACAAACCAAAATAAACATCAGTACCAACACCCATGCCACTCATAAGGTGAACAAAACAAAACAAAACAAACTCTCCAAGTAGGAGCAAAGGTTATGTAAACTATATTTAAGATCTAAATTAAAATATATTTAATTTCATATAGGCCATTTCCTTTGAGTGAATACTGCCTCTAACCAAGATAGAAAATTTGCTATGAAAGACTACTACCTAATTTTCAGACATTAACATTGAAAAAAAGATAATATAACTGAAATAATAACACTAAAACTCAAGATACATGTTGCCTTCAAAAATGAATCATTTTTTCACAGTTTCAGAAATAGTGAATTGAAGGGTCCAAAATATTATATATCATGTAGGAGTCAATGTAGAATTTTTTAAATTTAAATTTTTTCTCTCAAATTTTACCTTCCTTCACACAAGGTTTTATACTTTATTTTCCGTTTATTCACTTTTAGACCTCTACTACGTTACTACCATCATAATCAAACAGTTTTACAACTCTTCCAAGATATATTAGAGTATGAGCTACTTGTGATCTGTTTGTGGATACAAAATGTTTCTACAACATGCAGGATAAGTTTTAAGGATTCCATTTCAAAATATTTGAAGTCTGATGTAAAAAAATTAAACTGAATAGGCAAATTGAATATATAACTTTAAATGTAGAAAAATAAAAATCTGTACATTATTTCCAAAGAATTAAAAATTAAAAAGAATTACCTTGATGTTCATATTAGTAAAACTAAATTGCTTAAATCATAGAACTAGAAAAAAATTAAAACCTTATCAATTGAACCTTACCACTTCCTACATTAATCAAACTAGATAATGAATATCTATATATTCTTAAATTATGACATGTAATCTCAATATAAGGAATTGAAAATAAAAAATAAAGTCTCTAAACCATTTTATTTACATCTAATTTTCTAAAGGGGTGTTTTAAGATTATCTTATTTTGTCCAACTGGGTTCATATTAGGTTTTGAACGCTTGAAAAGAGTCTAGGTCTTTCATTTATTCAACTTATTTCTTTAAATCTCCAAGAAATATAAATATGTGTGTGTGTGTATGTGTGTGTGTGCGTGCCCAAAGAAGGATCTCCTTTTCTAGAGAAATTTTAGGAAATGTGTATACTTTACAAGCATGTAATAGGCAAGTCTTTTAAAGATGTACCTGTGAAAATATATAGTAGCCTTCAATGACCTGATTTCTTTTATGTAAACAAAATCCCTTATTTTTACTTTGCACTTCCCTTCTTTTTACTCATGGATTGTCCTGCTGGACAGTAGTTTTAAGACAGGATCTAATTTATTTTGCTAAACCAAGACTTGAAGAGTGCAATATCCACTCCAACTCTTTAGTTATCCTCAGATCTCTTTTTAAAATACCTAAAAACATATAATCCATCCAGATAAAAAAAATTCTGTGTTGGATATGCAACATAAGGAAAAATGCATAATTGAATTTCAATTCATATTTTTAAATTTGAAAGATTTGCTAGCTTATTATCCACTACAAACTCTTTGAGATGTAATAATCTAATTATTGGATATAACAAAACATATTTCATATCTTTTAATTTCCTTTCATAGAACATTACATTTCCTATATTTATAATAAACTGCATTTTAATATAATCAATAAGCTTGTAACAGGGACATTTTAAGAAATATCTTTGTACTACCATACCACTAAACTATATAAAGCTCCACCGAACCAGAAATATCTTTTAGAAATTAGGACAATATGTGCTTTCACTAAATGGTTACTTAGTTTAACTTTTTTGTTTTTATTTCTCTCCTTCCCCCCCCCCCCCGCCACCCCGCAGTGATGAAAATTATGCAACTGACCACGCATTTTTCTGGTTTTTACTCTCACGAAGTTCTTAATCTAAAGCTGCATTTTGGGACCTTAACTCCTAGTCTTATATTGTTCCCAATTCTGGAACCTTCAGCGGAATAAAAAATATAAACAAACAACTCATAGAAATAATTTGCCTTTATTAAACTCATCTATGTGTTTCCTACCAGTGTGTTGAAGTTACTGTGAGTGCCAATCTTCAAGTGGACTGACCAAACTTTTGATTTCACTAAAAAAGACCATTTTTCTTTTCATATATACCCAAATTTAACCCTTCTAAAATTACTGTGTTTGCATATTTTTAAAACTGCTCTTTAAGTTGTAATTTAAGTTATGAATATGAAACAAATCAAGTTTCAAAACCAAATCTTGTGGATTAATACTGGTTTTGCTTTTTTAAATTAACAATGATTCAGAAACAACTGCTCTCTATGCATATATTTCTATGTAGCTGTAAAAACATAAAAGACTGTGTATTGTCTACCAATGCTATTCATTAAAATTTTCAGAGATGAAGAAAATGTCCTATATATATGCTATCCCATATGGAAGCCACTAGCCACATATGACTAAATGAGCTTTTGAAATATAGCTAGCATAACTGAAGAAAATAATTTTAATTAATTTTAGTTAATTTAACTGCATTTACAGTAATATGTGGTTAGTAGATACATTATTGGACAGCAAAGGGTTAGACTAATGCTTTCCAAAACCATTCTGATCATGACACCCTATTAGTATATGAGTGTATTTATTTATAAACTAACTTACTAGGTATAGTATATAATGTAAACAAAAAGATACTACAATTTTGAAATAAAGATGGAATAAACATTGTCTTTAAACTGTATTACAAATTATGATAGTTTCATGTTCTCATTGGCTAGTATTTTTGAAGATATAATATAAACATAGAATAATAAATTACATCTACAATAACAAATGTAAGTGTGTACACTAGATAGTATTCTTAAGAGTCTTTAATTTTTGGCTAATTTTTTGTCAGATCCTATTAAATTGTCACTTGTGACTGTCACTCTACAAGAGTAATGAGGTACTCATATGAGGAACAGGTGAGATGTCAGCTCTGTAATTTATTGTTAGCCATGGGTATATTTATTGACATTATAGTGAATCAATTATTAAGCTAAATATTAGGATCTGTATATTAATTTAGAAAACACATACAGTCTATAATATTCTAAAAGAAAATGAGAGCCACACTGTCAACACCTCTAAGTGGTAGAAAATTCATGTAACAGACATGGACTGTGATTGTTAAAAATGTATGGTGTAGGTGAAGAAGCTCAAGTCTATAGATTAAATACTAGTAAAACAAATTTTTTCAAGAACTCTATAAAAACAGAAGTTCTAATATTTTCTTTTCACAATCAACAGTTTGATTAGTACACTTCCTGTTTTTTTGTTGCTTTTTTTAACACTCCAATCTGGATATCAGTCTAGGCAATATTTTCACATCTTACTAATAAAAATATCACATAAGAGATAATCAAATTCTTAGTAGAATATAAGGTTAAAAAATGGAAGAAAAGTAAATATAAAGTGGAAGTTTTGGATTATATCTGATCAGTATCCATTCTTCCTTCTGATTACTGTCTCATAGTTTTCCTTTGGAGAATGACTTCTTTTCCACTTTTAGTCCATTCGGTATAAGTGAAGCTAACAAATCACCATACCTGGACAATCAAACTCCCTATTTCCCTGCATGGTTCAAGCTGACCTGAAGTGACATTGGATGGAGCTCTTGAGAAAGTGAAATACATGTTATGAGATACTCTAATGAGAAGTACCTACTTTAGAATATTACTGACAGAGGAGAGAGAGCATCCTGAACATCTATATCTAGCTATGCCTCAAATCTATGCTTAATTTTTCAGTTATATAAGTCAACACATTCTCTTTATTTCTTAAGCCAGTTAAGTTTCTTATCTCCAACTGAAAATATGCTGAATAACAAAGAGTATGCTTTATTAGATATATTAACACCAGAGAGAAAAAATAGCCAAAAACTTCCCAAATTTGATAAAAATCTACACATTCAAGAAGCTCAACAAACTCAAAAAGAAAATATACAAAGAATTCCACAACTAGATATACTAGAATCAAATTGTGGAGATCTGAGGACAAACAGAGAATCTTGAAAACAGCAAGACAGAAGCCATTCATAACCTATGAGGGATTAATACAATTAACAGCAGATTCTTCATCAGAAACCATGGAGACCAAAAGGGAGTGGGATGCTAAAACTTAAAAAACAAAAACAAAAACAAAAAAATCCTGTCAGCCAAGAATTCAATATCTGCCAAAACTATGCTACTCAAATGAGGGAGAAATTAAGACATTCCTAGACAAACAAAAGATGAAAATATTCACTAATAGTAGACCTGCTCTAGAAGAAATATTAAATTTCTTCTAATATTAAAGGGAATCCTTTAACTGAAATGTAAGGACATTAGAGAGTAAAATAAAGCCATATGAAGAAAAATAACTCTAGTAAGGTAACTATATAGCTAAATCTAAAATCTACTATTATCATATTATTAGTTTATAACTCACCTTTTTATTTCCTATATGAGAAACAAATAGATAAAAAATTAAAATCTAAGTTAATAGCTAAATAATACATAAAAATGCTATTTTTGACAACAATAACACAAGGAGGGCAGAGTTTTATAGGAACAGAATTTCTATATGTTACTAAAGCTAGGTTGGAATTGATTCAAATTAGATTGCTATGAATTCAAGATTTTAATTGTAATCTCCATGGTGATCACTAATAAAATATCTAAAAAATATACACAAAAGAGAAAAGAAATTTTTTAAAGTACACTATAAAAATAATTAAACCACAAAGAAAGGCAGTAATAGAAGAAAAGAGGAATTAAAAATGTATAAGACATACAGAAAATAAATTATAAAATGGCAGGAGCCCTTCTTTATTGGTAATTATGTTAAATGCAAATGGATTAAACTCTCCAATCAAAACACAGATAGAGTTTAGCAAAACTTATTTTAAAAAGTCATGATCCAGCTATATGTTGTCTATGAGAGATTCAGACACAAATCAGTTTAAAGTAAAAGAATGAAATATATATTCATACAAATAGTAACCAAAAAAAGAGCTGGTGGTAGCTATATTAATATCACACAAAACAGACTTGAAGGCAAAAACTGTTACAGAGGCAAAGAAAGATATACTATATTGATAAAAGTGTCAGTCATCAAGAATATATAACAATTATAAGTATATATGTACTAAACAACAGAACTCTAAGACATATGAAGCTAACATTGACAGAATTGAAGGGGGAAATAGATGCTTCTACAATAATAGTTGGAGACCTTAGTACACTACTTTAATAATGGATAGTACATCTAGACAGGAGATCAATAAGGGAATAAAGGACTTGAACAACACTATATACCCACTACACCTAATACATATGTAAAACGTCTCCACCAACAACAACACAATACACATTCTTTACAAGTACACATGGAACATTCTCCAAGATGACAATATATTAGGTTAAAAAACAAAATTGAAATAAATTTTAAAAGATTGCTATCATGCAAACTATCTTCTCCAACCACAATGAAATAAAGCTAGAAATCAATAACAGAGAAACTAGAAAATTCACAGTTTTGTGGAAATTAAAGAACATACTCTTGAACAACCGGTAAGTCAAAGTAGAAATCACAAGGGAAATTAGAATATACTTAGAGACAAAAGAAAATAAAGCACAACATACCAAAATTATGAGATGTAGCCAAAGCAGTTTTAATAGGGAAAATTAAATTAGTAAACACATACATTTTTTAAAAACCCTCAAATCAATACCCAATATTGATACCTTAAGGAACTATGAAAAAAAGAGAAAACTAAAATATAGTTAGTGGAAGAAAGGGTAGACTAAAGATTAGAACAAAGATAAATGACATAGAAAATAGAAAAGTACAGAGAATCAAAAACAAGACTTGGTTTGTTTAAAAGATTAAAAAAAAAATTAACAACCTTTTAGCTAGACTGACAAATATATTAAAAAAACAAAGAAGATATGAATAATTAAACTCAGAAATGAACATGTGGACATTGCTACCAACATTATAGAAATAAAAGGATCATAAGAGAATACTATGAACAATTTTACATCAACAAATTAGATAACCTAGATAAATGGATAAATTTCTACAAACACACAAATTACCAAAAGTCACTCAAGAGGGTATAAAAATCTCAGCAGACCTATAAAGAGATTTAATCAATAATTTAAAAACCTTCTAACAAAGAAAATTGGTGAATTCTACTAAACGTTTAAAGAATTAACACCACTACTTCTCAGACTCTTCTGAAAAAAATGGAGGAAGAAGAAACAATATTTAACTTGTTCAGTGAGGCCAGTATTTTCCTGATACCAAATTCAAAGAAAACTACAGAACAATATCCATTATAAATATACACACAAAAGTCATCAACAAAATACTAGCCAAGAAAAAAAAAAAAATCTAACAGCATATTTTAAAAGCCTATAGACCATGGTCACATGGGACTTATCCTAGGAATGCAAGTTTTGTTCAATGTAAAGCAATCAATCAATAAAATACACTTTGTTAACATGTATTATTAGTAGTATATATTATAACATGAAGAGAAAAACACAAAAAGATAATATCAATTGACAGAGAAAAAGCATTTGACAAAACCCAAGACTGTTTTATGATAAAACCACTCAGAAAACTAGGAATATAAGTGAAGTACCTCAGTATGATAAAGGAAACTTACCCAAAAAAATCCACAGCTAACATAACACTCAATGCTGAAAGAATGAAACCTTTCACCTTAAGATCAGAAACAAGACAAGTATGCCACTTTCACGGATCCTATTCTACTGGACTAGAAGTTCTAGTCAGAACAATTAGGCAAAAGAACAAATAAAAGTCCTCCAAATTGGAGAGGAAGAAGTAAAATTATTTCTATTAGCAGATGACATGATCCAATATAAAGAAAATTCCAATAATCCACAAAAAATACTGTTATAAAAAAATTTAACAAATATGCAGTATACATACATACAAATAGTGATTGGATTTTATATACAAGCACTGAACAAAAGAAAACTGAGAAAACAATTACATTTATAAAAACATCCAAAAAATAAAATAACTAGGAATAAGTTTAACTGAGATGAAAGATTTGTATACTGAAAATTACAAAACATTGCTGAAAGAAATTAAAGAAAACTTAAGTAAATGGAAAGTTACCTGTGTTCATGAGTTGGAAGACTTAATATTGTTAAGATGGCCACATTACCCAAAGAGATCGATAGATGCAATGCAATCCCTAATCAAAATTCCAGCACCTTTTTTTTTTCAGTAATGGAAAAGCTGATCCTCAAATTCATATGGAATTAAAAATAGTTCCAAGTAGCCAAAACAATCTTGAAAAAGAAGAACAAAGTTGGAGGGCTCACACTTCCTGATTTCAATACTAACTACAAAGCTACAAAAAACGAAACAGAGTGGTACTGGTAGAGGACAGATACATAAACCAATGAAATAAAATTGAGAGTCTGTTTATTTTTTATTGAAATATAGTTGATTTATAATATTATATTAGTTTCAGGTATATAGCATAGTGATTCAGTGTTTTTACAGATTATAGCCCATTAAAAGTTACTATAAGATACTGGCTATGAGTCCCTGTGCTATACAATATATATCCTTGTTGCTTATCTATTTTATACATAGTAGCTTTTGTCTCTTAATCCCATACCCCTTACGCACCACTCCCTCTCCCCTCTCTGGTAACCACTAGTTTTCTGTATCAGTGAGTCTGTTTCTATTTTGCTATATACATTTATTTTTTAGATTCCCACATGTAAGTGATATCATACAGTATTTGTCTTTCTTTGCCTGATTTATTTCACTAAGCATAATATTCTCTAGGTTCATCCACATTGCTGCAAATGGCAGAATTTCATTCTTTTTTATTGCCAAGTAATATTCCGTTATTTTAATATATGTCTATGTACATACACACCACATCTTCTTTATCCACTATTCTGTTGACAGACACTACGATTGCTTTCATATCTTGGCTATTGTAAATAGTGCTGCTATGAATATGGGGATGTATGTATCTTTTTGAATTAGTGTTTTTTACTTTTCTGGATATATACCCAGGAGTTGAAATGCTGGATCATATGGTAGTTCTATATTTAGTTTTTTGAGGAACCTCCATACCATTTCCCGTTGTGGCCACACCAATTTCCATTCCCACCAACAGTGTTCAAGGGTTCCCTTTTCTCCACATCCTCCCCACCATGTGTTATTTGAAGAGTTTTTGATGACAGCCATTCTGGTAAGGTGATATCTCGTTACTTAGAGGCTAGGGAAAAAACTTTACATACATGAATCTTTGGGGAGTTTTTAACAAAAAATGCTGAGACCATTCAGTGGGGGAAAGAATAGTCTCTTCTATGATGCTAAGACAAATGGATATCCTCATGCAAAAGAATAAAGTTGCACTCCTACCTCATACCATATACAAAAGTTAACTCAAAATAGACCAAAGACCTAAATATAAGCCCTAAAGCCATAAAACTCTTAGAAGAAATCATTGGGGTGTCCAAAAAGACATTGCTGAGAAAGTGAAAACATAACTTATAGAATGGGAGAAATATTTGTAAATCATGTATCTGATAGGGTATCCCGAAGATATAAATAACTCTTACAACTCAATGACAAAAAGACAAATATCCCAACTAAAAAAATGGGGAAAGGACTTTAATAGGCATTTCTCCAAAGTAAATATACAAATTCTTGGCAAGCACAGGAAAAGATGTTCAGCATCATCAGTCATTAGGAAAATGCAAATCAAAACCACAATAAGGTTCCATTTCACATCCCCTACAGTGAATATAATAATGAAAGAAATTAAAGAAATAAATAAAGAAAAAAAGTGTTGTTGAGGATGTGAAGCAACTGGAAACCTCATACGCTGCTGGATGGAATATAAAATGTTTCGTTTGGCAGTTCCTCAAAAAGTTAAGCATAGAATTAGCATATGTGGTCAACATCTTTAATCATCAAGGAAATGCAAATCAAAATCACAATGAGATATCACCTCACACCTTTTAGGAAGGTTATTATCGAACAGACAAGAGATAAAAAATACTAGCAAGGATGTGGTGGTGGGAGTATAAACTGGTACAGCCACTATGGAAAGAGTATGGAGGTTCTTCAAGAAATTAAAAGTAGAACTACCATATGATCCAGCAATCCCACTTCTGGGTACGTATCCAAAGGAAACAAAACTATTATCTCAAAGATATATCTATACTCCCATGTTCACAGCAGTATTATTCACAGCAGCCAAGGTATGGAAGCAACCCAAGAATTCATCAACAGATGCATGGATCAAGAAACACACACACACACACACACACACACACACACATTCAGCCTTTGAAAAAAAAATCCTGTCATTTCCAACAATATAGATGATTATGGAGGGCATCAAGTGAAATAAGCCAGAGAAAGGCAAATACTGCATGGCGTCATTTACATGTGGAATTTAAAAAAAGAAATCACCTTATAGCAGCAGAGAGTAGAAAAGTGGTTACCAGGGGCTGGGGAAAATAAGGAGAGGTTGATAAAAGCATACAAACGTTCGGCTATAAGATGAATAAGGTCTGAGGACCTGTTGTAAAATATGATGACCGTGGTTGACAACACTTTATTATATAATTGAAATTTGCTAAGAGAGTAGAACTTAAAGGTTCTCACCAAATTAAAAACAAAAAGAAATATGTAAGGTGATGGATGTGGTAATTAACCAGATGGTGGGAATCTTTTCACAAATATGTATATCAAATCACCTCAATGTACACTTTAAATATCTTGCAATTTTATTTGTCAGTTATATCTCAATAAAGCTGGAAAAAAAGAAAGCCAAAATCAAAAGCAAGATTGAAAGAAAGAAAAACTAGATACAAGGAGAAATGTTGAGGGGATGTTGCTCTCATCCAAGAAGGAGATAAAGGTAGCTTAGGTTGAAACAAGGCAATGGAGGTAATAAAACCAGATGACTTAGATTTTAGAAGACAGAATTGACAGGATCAAGTTCCAGAACAAAAAAGTCTTTATGAATTCCCTAATTATTCTAGAGGTTGCTATTAGCGTACTTCTGATAGTCCCTTAGGTCTCTCTGGGTTTTACTTCTACTATGTACCCTATTGTGTTTACATATAATTAAATTAAAAAATATACTCCCAGGTTTATGCCTGAGATTAAATGCATCTTAATCCAAAATATCAGGAAGGGACTGACCCTGCAGTTAGTTCCTCAGTTGACCATGGTGTGTGGATACCTAAAAGCCAATTGAAAGTTGTTATGACCTCTGAATGACAGGTTAAGCTGTGTCTCAGGGAAACTCTGAAGAATGGGTTACTAATGACAGTCCAGTTTGTTAAATATGTTTTATTATTTTTAAAAATTTATTTTATTGAAGTATACTTGTTTTACAATGTTGTGTTAAATATGTTTTAAATAGTCTCTATTACTTAGGTTATTACGCAGAAAGTTTTCACTATTATTTTACAGACCATTTACCATAGGTATTTCACATGTAATTTTAGATGAAGAAATTATGTGTACCTTAAAGAGTAGAGCTGCTTTCTAATAAGGAGGAATCCTGAAGGGCAAACTATTATTTTAATAGGCTGTTGGAATCCAGGTGATGAGTGAGCAAATGCAGGTGGTATAACACAAGTCATCTTGCTTGACTTGCAAATCCTGCCAGTCTGTTCCCATTGTCAGCACTGTGCTCTCTTATAATGAAGAACATCACTCATGAAAACAATGTGTCAAGGGTGGGGAGGGGGAAGAGCAGATGACTCAATAAGTCTGGTCACATGTAACTTCTGTGACTCTAAGTAACAGTACAAAGAAAATAGGATCTACTGGAAGCCACGTAAAGCAGGACACAGACATAAGAAGACCCAAAATAGGGATTTATTTTGAGATTCTTTAATCTCAGCAGTGTTTTTTGAGTCATGGTGTCAACATGAAAAGGCTGATAACAAATTCTGCCTCTTATAAGGACTTAGATCAGTCTATACTTCTAGGAAGATGAGGACCTTCCAACCTGTCATGTCATTTAAGTGAACAGGCAGCACATAGAAATTGGGCCGTGGAATACAGTGCCAACTCCGGAGAGACTCCAACAATTCTCCACAGACAAATGAGCATCAAGCAATTTTTCAGTTTCACACGATTCTATCTGCAGTCCCTCTGAATAGATCTAGGTTACAGTCTTTTGGAGCACCATGAGCCTGGGCTTTCTAGAATAGAAAATCTGCCCATCTGGTTATGACTCAAAAGCTCCTAGTCTAGTACTTAACAAGGATTCTGTACAGCACCCAGTTTGAAAGAAAGGTCCATACTATGCAAGATTATATTGGGCAAAAGCTGTAAGGTCAGTAAGAAACTTAAATGTACAGACCAAGTTTCCATATGAAATTCCAAAACCAAAATGCCTTCCCTTCAAAATACACACACACACACACACACACACACACACACACACACACGCACACACAGGCTTATCTTTGGAAGGAGATGATTAGAAACAGGGTTAAAGAAGAGTCTATAAAACTCTAACAACACTGAAATGTGAATTGATTATACCGCCACAAGGGAGTATGTCAGCCCTACCTTGTTCACCATTATCAGATAAATATAGCACTTTCTTTGAGCTCATCCTGCCTAAGCTTATTTCCTCTAAACCAATTCCCAGACCCAATTAGCATTTTTACCCAGTGAAATCTTCCCATACAAAACAATTCCTGACTGTGAATTACTACATGAAATAAACATTCATTCCTTGTTCTCATCTTTTTAAAAACATTCCCTCATAAGGCACTCAACTTCATGGCTTTCCTGATGTGAGTATACTTATTCACTCAATCAAAAGAAATTGACAACTGTAACGAAAATACACTGAGCTCAGCTTGGGCTTGGGTGGACTGAGAAATGAAAACAAATTTAACTGTATAATCCATATTCTAGTTTGGAAAACAACATGTGCAGAAAAATGCTACAGAAGAATAAAGGTTATGTGATAGCAATTAAAATGCCCACTGAATACAGAGTTAAAACAAAGTAAAAATAACAAGTTTCTCATATACATACGCATATTTTTTCTGACAAATATTCCAGTCTTGTTTTCTCAAAAATACAGAATTATTGTATTGTGTTCATTTTGTATATATATGCAATAGTAGTTTTACCTCATTTAATGTACCTAATCTATATCTGTGATGCCTTTTATATTACTATTAGTTTTTTAAAAAAAATTTAATATGCATTAGTATGGGTATACTATGATTTCTAAGTTAGAATCACCAACTTTAAATATTGAACAGTTATTAAAATATAAATCTCAACTATCAGTGTTCTTTACTTTTAATTGCATAGTGACAAGAAACCACCTCATGTAGAATTTAAATTTTACTTTAAAACTGCATCCATGGATTCTTTTTTATTGTTTAAATAATTGTGTTTTCAGGACTTTTGAAGTAAAATAAAACACTTTTCATCTTAAGAGATCATGAAAATGGGTTAACCTTTCTTTTGAATGAATTTTCTTTGCCACTGCCAAGCAGCTGTAATTGAAAACTGCTTTCATAATAAACCCTACAAATTAGGCTCAAGATAGAAATTCTGACAGTCTGTTTACCATAGAAATTGGTAAATATGTTTAAAAAACCAACCTTTGCTATCTTGAAATTTCTCCTGCTTATACATCTACTAGGGCATCTGTTCCCCTTCGCAAGCCATACGGGGTGGAATCCCCTCAGGCTTCAGGGTGTCTAAACTGTAAGAGTTATGGTCACTACATTGCCTCTGATTCGAATACTAAATGATGCATCAATGTCAGCACATGTTAAAGGGAGTCTGGGACCTGGATAATTGGTCCTAAAGGTACAAATATACCTTCTTTTCCAGTTGTCTTAAGTTTTAAAGTTTGAGCTTTAAATCTCAGAAAACTGAAAAATAACATAAATTGTTCCTGGTATTTGAGGATAACAGTGTTTATATGCTAGATGTCCATCTTACTACTTGTCACCTGACTCCAAGACTCTCTATGAGAAAGTGAATTAATTCAAGACAAGACATGATCTCTGCAGTTGAGGAACTTGCAGGCTTCCTAGAGACATGGACATATAAACTATTAGCTGCAAGGCATTTAAATAAGTACTCATAAAAATTTCTAAAATACTATGAGTACTCCAAAAAGAAAGTCATTAATTGCATAGTCTGGGTTGAGGACAAATGCCTCCATGGAGGAAAAGATTTTGAGTAGATTCTTGAAAGACAGCTACAAAATTTCTAGGCAGATAAGAGGAAGAAAGGAAACCTAGAATTTTAAGACAGCATGAGAAACAAAAGCAGAGAGACAAGAATAACAGATATTGCACTAAAGGACAAGTATTTCAGAACACTGACGCCTAAGCTTGAAGGGAGGGTGGCGGGTAAGAGACATAAACCAGATCATTTCTGAAGCATTTTCAAAATTTTAAACATTTCTTTGTACTGATAAAATATTTTCATTTACTTGTTAGATATTATTTGATATTCTTTCATCTTTCCCATAGTGACAGTATACATTGGAGAGGAAAGAATCCCAGGTTGCAATTGCTAGGTAAAAGTATATCCTTGGGCAAGTCATCTACAGTTGTGTACCTCAGTTTGCTCATCTTTTAATTAGGGAGAATAATCCAGACAACCCCTGTGGTACTCATTAGTGGTACAATTGTTCTAAAGCATAAGACAATTATTTTTTATCATTATTTTGGTCAAATGTATAGATTCACAAATGATTCTCTGCACCTGCATGCATTTTTATATTCCTCTATAGAGAAATCATACGAAAATATAATTCAGTATATAGAGTCAATGAAGAACAGAACAAATACTGGAGGCCTCATCTAATTTCTACATTTGATTCTCAAGCTTGGTGTAGATCTTCCTTTCAGCCATGTGAAAAAAGATGCCTTGTCAATTATTTTGTTCTCATTATTAAAAAATACAAAAAGCACCAGGGCCTAAGCAAAACTTGCTTTAGAACTGAATCTTAAAATTAAATTTCTCATTGTTAATGGGATTATCAAGTGATGAAGTGGGCAATATTTTGAAGTAATTGTTGTGATTAATGAAACAGTACTTTTAGTGACTATAGACTAAGTCAATTATAAAACTTTTAATCATAATAATATAATGGCATTTCACTGAAGTACTAAACTAAAATGGATTACCATTATTCAAAACAAAGTTTGGAGATCCTGATAGATGTATCTTTGCTCTTTTATAAATACTCTTTGCTCAGCTGGCATTTTGATAAATGCTGGATAGAAAAAAAAACTAAGTATATGATATTCATATACAATTAACAGAAATATTATCTTAGTGGGAATATTTATAGTAGAAAATATCCCTAGAAAAAAATGCAGATATGCAGACCAGACATAGAAATAAAAGAAGATGTGAGTTCTGACTCTCTAGAAACTAACCTGTGTAGAAAAAGAGAAATTGGAGATGGAACTTTGTATTTCTTAGTAATGTCACATAGATATGACTTAAATAACTTTCCAGAGTAGGTATAATAAAGAGAAAAATCCAATTAAGTTGAATTTTTCTTCCTTCTTTTTTAGGTATTTCCTCAGTTAAAATTAGTGTTAATATATTACTGTGCATAGCATATAGTTACCTATGTGCATAGCATATAGTTACCTATGTATGCATTTCTCCCCTGATATCACAAATTATAAAATATAAATTATAAAATATAACTGTCTCCAGTAGAATATGAAACCAAATTAGAAATTTGGGGAAAAAATTAACATTTAATTTTGGAGTACTGCATTGAAAGAAACTAACTTAATGGGAAAAATCGTAATAAAAGGCAACTGTTGTACTAGGTCAAATGACATTTTGCATGTATTACTATATTTTAAAATGACCCTAATAATTGAATTTCCATGTGTAAGCTTTCTGAAATAACATGGTTTATTCTTACATGATATTAATAAAAGAACAGTTCAAACATTTATGTCTACAAAGTCCCACTCATTGTGCTGCAGACTAGTGGTAAAAATAAATATGTATTTTAAATGCCATAGGGCTTAAAGTCCATTAGAGAAAGTATACACAAAGACCAGTATTTTTACTTCAAATAAAAACTGTATACTCATTGAAGAATGGGAACATCTATAATTTGCTCTGCATTGTATCTCCTTTTCTTATGTGGAAACTTAGTGATAATAACTACTTAATAAATATATCTTAAATAAATAAACAAATGAAGATATGGATACAGAGAGGGCACACCGAGAATAAGCACTGAATTAAAAGTAGAGGTTCAAGAATGGCTTTCTTATATGGATAAAGAGAACACAAGTAAATCCAGTGAATCATATTCATTCATTCATTCAAAAGTTAAAATGTCCTACCATCAACTATAATAGAATAGTCAAGTGTTTGTAAAACCTGTCACACAGTGCAGATCACCATGAATACGGCAAAAGAAAATTCAAAGTATGGCCAAAAGAACTGAGCAACTATAACCCCAAAACTTATAGAAACACTTATCTATTGTAAGCAAGTAAGCAGCTGTAGCAGAAAGAACTGTGTAAAACAATGTTAGTAATAGCCGTACAAAGTGTTTTAAAGACATTTTCTCATTTAATGCTCAGACAAATTCTGTGAAATTGACTTTATTATTGCCCTCATTTCACAGATAAAGAAATGGATGCTTAGAGCAGTTAAGTGGCTTATTTAAAATCATACCACTAGTAGGCTTCAGAGCTAGGAATATAACCCAGGTCTGTCTGACTTCGGAACCCACAATGTGCTAGTGCCTACAGATGGTATACCAAGAACAAGAATAACTGCTACACAGTTGTAGTAATAATACAGTAATCAGAAAGCTACCATTTACTGAGTATTGGCTATGTGTGAGAGATTGCTAGGCATTTTATCTACATTATTATTTTAATCCTCACATCAAGTTATGGCTTACGCATTATTTTCATGAATTAAACGGCAAGAAAACTGAGCCCTAGAGTCAAGATGTGTAACTTGCTTAAGATTATAAAGTTAGTAAATGACAGAGCTTAGATTCAAGTTCAGACATTTTGAAACCCAAACTCTGTTCTGCTGATCTGCCAAAGGAATTAAAGTAATGACTACTGAAATTGGGAGAAATCTGTCCATAATCAGTGGTTTCTGACATTACCCTAGATACACATAACACCTGAGCCAAACGTTGGCTCTAAATACTGTAGTGGATCATTACAGCATTACCATAGAGCCCCAGACACTTTGCTTTCTCTAGAAAAAGCTAAATTCTTTAAAATGGTCCCTTTATTTAAAAAAAAAATCAGTACAATTTTTTGTTTGGATATAATAGTTTTAATACCTCCATTATTTAAATGAAACTTCTCACTAGGCATATCAAAATATTTAACTGAATCTTTTCTTTGCATATAAATGTTGCAAAGGCCCCCTTGCAAGGCCAAATTCCTATAGCCTAGCATCTATGCCTTCCATAATATGGTCCATGTTTAATTATCAATCAAGCCTTCCACGTCACTATTCCAACATAAATGCTTCATTCCACTCAGACCTGCATCATTTTTCAACACTCTGTTTCCTTTTCTATCTGTACTTTTGCTCATCCTATTTCATTTTTGGAGAAAATGCTTCACTAGAATCACCTTCTTTTAAAAAAAATTAGCAATTAGACTTACAAGCGTATAGTGTTTTTCAGCATCTTGTGACCTATCTGGCAAGCCCATGAAAGGTGACAGAACATCCTTTTGTTAACATTAAAGCACCGACTTATAATCACCAATTTCTACTGAGATGTTTTTATTTTTTTTTTTGAAACTTTGAATTTTATTTATTTTTTACACAGCAGGTTCTTATTAGTTATCCATTTTATACATATTAGTGTCTACATGTCAATCCCAATCTCCCAATTCATCCCACCACCACCCCACCCCGCCACTTTCCCTCCTTGGTGTCCATACGTTTGTTCTCTACATCTGTGCCTCCATTTCTGCCCTGCAAACCGGCTCATCTGTACCATTTTTCTAGGTTCCACATACATGCATTAATATACAATATTTGTTTTTCTCTTTCTGACTTACTTTGAGATGTTTTTAGATAATACTTCTGAGAGTAGTTTCAATTATCTGCTTACAATTATTATATAATTAGCTATTGTGTAACACACTTGGAAGACAAAACTATCTCAAATCTTGATATCACTATCAAGAAAGCTGGTCACCGATAGTATTATTAGTCTCTTACAAACGTGGTTATAGAACAAATCTTCTATACAGAATATTAGGGTAGGTAGTACTAAAATCCACACTTTATATTGTTATATTTTTTGTTGATCATTAACTGCCTGGCTTTACAGTGTTTGTCAGGATCCCGAAAGCATCATGTCTACCCATCACAAGACACAATGATATTCTGGAGGTCTGTGTGGGGCAGACGGTCAATGTCTGTAGCCAGCATACCTGCCAGTGTTACACTGCATTTGCTTCTGCTACCAATGCATGCATTATCAGCTCATACTCCACATTTCAGAGAGACTGGGGAACCATTCTCACATTGTCATCATTATTTTCTTCTATTTTCTGACAAGAAAGACAACCATGGATTTCTCAAATATCTATTTGTTCAGTTAAGTATCAACTTGGCAACACCCTTGGCTTTGGATATATTTTTTTTTATAACTCATAATGCATTTCTTTGTCATATTTTCAGACAGTGGGGGAAAATTTCCTGGTACTATCATATATTATAAGAACCGTAGACTTATTTTTTTCAAGTTCTCTCTGTTTTCCTGGAGGACTTCCAGTTATATTTTTGTCTAATTGACCACTCTCTGCTACTCTAGACCCTATAGTGAGCTATCAACCTTTAATAAGTTTTTCTGGCCTAAGCAATCTTTCAAATTTTTAAACATGTAAACTATATCACTATATATATATATATATATATATATATATACACACACACCTATATACATACATACAGGTATATATATAGGTGTGCATGTATGTATATATATATACACACACACATATGTATGTATGTATTATGTATTTGGATGCACAATGCACCCTTCCTTTTGTACTTTAACTTTTAAATACGCCATAGGAAATCAATTGTCTTGCCACTAAATGATGAGCAGCTGTGGAAAATAAATGATCAATATGGAATATTTCACCCTTCTGTTACATTGTTCTTTGAACCTGAGCCTAGCTCTATGTCAGATTGAATCAGAATATAATTTTTTTTCTCACTTTCAACCAGGTAAGTTTGCACCCATATATTTTAGCATAGACTGTAATTTTTTGGTTCTGTTTTGAACCAGGAGCTGTTTTTCCCTCTAATTTTCAGACTAGTCAAAGTTTTTATTAATATTAGAATGGTCCTTCATGCCTGTGTTAGGATAACCAAATCAAATCTATATAGTGAATGTGAACTTTATATACAGCGATGTTCCTTGGCCCAGAATGTTTCTCAGAGTGCAGAGAATTAAATATAATACAGAGTAGATCAGTCAACCAAGAAGTATTAGTGTCCAAGGCTTCCAAATGGACATCCAATGGATTATTTTAATAGTACTTTATGTAAATAATTAACTGTTTGATGTAAATATTCCAAGGCAACCCTACAGAAACATTTTACAATGAAACTGAAAACTAAGGTGAACTAAAGGTGTATCTATCTGTATATTTTAGTATTTCCTGAAATATCGTGTGTTTATGTTATTATACATACAATCAAAACATTTGCAAGTTCCAAAGCACTGTGAAGGTGTTAATGTCATCATGATTAAGAAACACTGTTCAGACCTTTCTAAATGGATCATTAGCTTAAATTTGGAGGATCTACTGAGACATTTCAAAATAATCTGTTTCACTACAGAAAATCTAAATCTTTAGAATGATACCTTCATTCATATCAAGGTACTGAAAATATTGACTTTTTATTAGATTGGAATGAGAACTCCTTTCTATTTCACTTATACCCAAGCATTTCTTTCCCACTTAACTTCCCACTAGTCATCTAACTTCTGGCTATGAGATGAGGAGGACAGGGGCAAATCACTATTTGCCTCCTGGAATGAAGACACTGAGAAAAAGATAAGTGCCTCCATTTCCTGAGATTTTGGACTACAATGGTATGAACTAATTCATTTCGGGCCTTATAGAATTGAGTGCAAAGTAAAGTGTATTGAGGCCGACAATCAAGACCCTGTCTTAAAACCTAAAAAAATAAGCTTCTGTCTAGTTCAGTAACAGATTTATCCATGAAGCTAAGGTGATGTTGACAAAGTTTATTTCTTATATGTTTTAGAAGATTTAGTTGCTTAAAATATTTTAGAATAAATTAACAGTCACTATTTTGCATTTCTTTAAAAGGGACATCTAAAAATTGCAAAACTAAATATAAACACTGCAATTCATTCCCTCCCTGTTTAATTCAACCCTTTGCATTTTATGAAAGACCCTCTTAAGTAAGGGCATGTGATCTTAATTATTTTAGGAATGTGAAAATCTGGTCATTTCATCTATGTGTGGCTGAATTTTACATGAGGTCTAAAATAAGCTTCCACCATTCTCAGAAATTTTATTAACATACAAATGGAGTTTGGGGTTTTAGCTAGGGTTTAAAACAATTGTTCAGCGCGTGATTCATGAAACGCTGGGATTAACTGATATGTACTTCAATGAGATAGTGGCTTAGTTATATTTGACCTTAACACTTTTCGGGAGCTGCTAATCTATTACTGATGCTGATTTCAGATTCTTTTAAAACCCCTAATTCCACTATATGCCATAACAATCTATTTTAAATTTGGAGCGCTCAAGTAAAGAGCTTTTGTGGCTAATTCAATTCTCAAAGATTATTTTTGAGTGTGGCTTTGTTTCATCCCACATTTCTGTATACATAGACCCCCCTAGGCTAATGCTGCCCTACTTCTGATTCCATTCTAAAGATCACTCCCATCATCTGGGAATATAGTCTGTTTCATAATCCTTCTGTGGAATGAGAAGACATTCCTGCTTTTTGCATCCTTCTTCCTGGGTCTCCAAATCCTTCAGGTAATCTATACAGTGTGGATATTGTTGTATAGAAAGAAATTTAGAAAGGTTCCAGATGTGTCTAAATCATTGTCATAAAAAATTAAGATAAAAGTATTGTAAATTACTTGTCAATACAATTACCCAATCTCACTTCATCTCAAACAAACAGGTGATTAATTGTTCAAAGTCCCAATCAATAGAACACAACATTGTAGGCCTGATGCTAGTTTTCAGAATAAAGAATCTGCTTAGAAATTTCAACAATCATGTATATGTTTCACTGATGTGATGAGGATGGTAGCAGTTACCTGAAGTGAACTCAGTTTCATTTTTCTTGCTTTTCAAAAGCCATGTTTACTTCAAGTTCTTTTACAAAAAGTACAGATAATTCTTAGAATAATAATCCTAAAAAGAAAGTAGACAGGAAGGAGAGCAGAACATGAAGGAGGAAAGAAAGTTTAATAACAAGTTCAAAGAATCTAATACATGCCTTTTAGCTTTGGAGTGATGTTTTGTGTTATAGAGCTGAATTTTATTTTTCTGAAAACACAGGTTTAGGAGTACAGGCATAATAAGTTAATACAGATATTTTAGTGAAAAAAATTCATAGAGTTGAATATATTCTAGGTTATCATCAAATTGAAATAGTGGGGAATGTATAAGAGCATAACTTGAAACAGAAATGAATAAATTATCAGTTCCTATGGTTTTATTAATACTGACCCAACAGGCTTATTAGGATGGGACTCATAGGAGTCTTCTTTCAGGTCAGCATATTTGAGTGGTTCTAGGAAGAATGAAATGCAAGTGATTAGAGTAACACAAAACCTGTGAAAAATGGAAACAATTATTTCTCATCTTTATTTTGGGCAGAACCTTGATTAAACGGAGATTTTTTTTGCCATAGGTGGTGTTGTTGACCATTAAAAATATCTGAAAATTAGCAGTGAGTCAAGAAAGCTAGGTCCATATTCATTATCACAACTAGAGAATCTTCTATGAAACTGATCAATAAAGTAACAAAACATGGTGCAAAAAAATCCATGTTTTTTTCATATATATCAGAAGTAAAGTTCTTATTAATAAATGAATGCTCAAAATAAATTTAGTCATTCGATTCTATTCATTTCAAATAGTTTACTGAAAAATGGTTTATTCCATGTTTAATGTCATTTACTATATCATCATATCATCTGCTCCCTTTCTTTCTCTTTTACTTTGTCATTTTATATATAAATAACATATAAAAATATATTTATTCTTCCCCAGGGCCCTTACCAGTTAAATTCTATGTATGTCCATGAGATTTATGTTTGTATTAAACAAGGTATTTGATCAAAGATATTGACTTTCTCTTAAGTATATATAGCAAGATAGATAAGGCTAGATTGCAGCAAGCACTATTACAACAAATTTCTCTGCATGGGATACAGTACAATACAGAGTTTTAAGGTCAGACAGATCCAACTCAGACTTCCATTTACTAGCTTCCTGGTCTTGAATGAGTTACTAATCTCTCAAAGACTTAGTTTCCTCAATGCAAACATGCTATAGTATATACCTATCATTCAAGTGATTCAGAGTATTAAATTAAGTGGGAAAAATATGCACTAGCCCTGAAATATAATAAGTTATGTTAACCTATCTCCAACAAAATATGTTAACTAGTTAAGTAGGTGGCTGTGTGCACAGTGGAAAGAATACAGGCTTTTCATACAAGCATACTTCGAATCTTGGCTCCGTTCGAATCTTGGCTCCGTTAGTTATCAGAGTTGTGTTACCATGAATAATTTATGTAACATTTTTCAGTCATCCATTTGTTCATTAGAAAAATTGGGAAAATAAAATCATTATCAGAGGATTAGTGTAAGATTTACATGAGACAACTTCTATAAAGCTATAGCACACAAAAGATGTTCAGTAAGTGTAAGGTTCCCTTCCCCTCTCCTTCTATAGAGTATAAACTCTGGCCCATAGCATACACCTGCAAATTATTCATTCATTCAAGAAATATTATAGCACATCTAGTATGTACAAGATACACAGATGTATATACAATATCTGTGGATATAGTAGTGCAAAAGAGAGACAATTTCTCTACTCTTGTGAAACATTCTACAAGTCAATACAACCATGGCAACAAATAAATGAACAAAGTAATTCCAAACAGTAATAAAGGCCATAAAATAATGAGGGTGATGTGATAAAAGAAATAATTATGTGAAAGGGAAATGCAATTACTAAATTGGGTGGTCAGGAATGTGATGCATATGGTTTCATCCAGAAACCACTGGATGAAAGGATAAAATGAATTTAAAAGAATTTTAGGGACTTCCCCAGTGGTCCAGTGGGTAAGACTCTGTGCTCACAACGCAGGGGGCCCGGGTTCGATCCCTGGTCGGGGAACTAGATCCCACATGCATTCTGCAACTAAGAGTCCGGGTGCCGCAACTAAGAGTCTGCATGCCGCAACTAAAAGATCCTGCATGCTGCAAGTAAATATGCCACAACTAAACATGCCGTAGCGAAGATCCCACGTGCCGCAACTAAGACCCGGTGCAGCCAAACTAAATATTTTAAAAAACCCAAAAAACATAATCACTTATTTAAAAAAAAATAAAATAATTTTAATTGTGACAATTATATGAGAAAAAAAATACAACAACTTAAATAATCAGCAGTAGAGAATACATTGAATAAACAATGATTTTCTCATACAAAGGGATACAATATAGCTATTTGAAAAGATGATGCAGGTCTGTATTAACATAAATTATCATTAATAAATTGAGTAAAACATTAGGTTACATAACATATAGTTTAATGCAATTTATGTAAAAATATACTTTTCCTTATACACCACTCTGTGTGTGTGTGTGTGTGTGTGTGTGTGTGTGTGCATGCCAACATGCAAGCATGTATGTGTGTATGAAATCGTAGCTATCTATTGCTACATCTGGAAGAATATTCAATAATACAACACATTCATCATGGATATCTTCAGGCAATGGCATTTTTGATTGAATTTTTGTTTTAAAACTTACGTCCTATGATGTGATTTTGCTTGTAAGATTATATGTAGCCAAAATGGAATATTGTCCCTGAATTTGAAAATAAATAAAAGACCCTAATAATAAGCATTTTGGCTTATTTCTCGAATTAAATCATGATTTTACAATATTTCACAGAATTACATCTCTTATGACAGCTTTCCATTATTTTAAGGCATATTTCAGTGATAATGTATTTCAATTAGGATATCATTATACAAGCACAAAAAATGTCCTTTCATTATACATTTTAAACCCTCTTAGCTATGCAGGTTTTCCCTCTTAAAGAATATTTAAGTATTAACAATTTGCTGAAATTTTTACTTGTTTTGAATTTTACAAATCTATACTTTCAGCTTCAATTTCTAAGAAGATAGGCTTATTTTAATGTTCTTATAAATCACTGAGTCTCAGATAAGGAAACAGAAGAAAAAATATACTACAGACACCAAGAGAATAATACTTAGTCCTCATAGTTCAAATTAGGCTTTGGCAATATGGACTAAGGGTATCCCTAGCTTACGATAAAATCAAGAAAAAATGAAGTCACAGAAAACTTAAAGTTAAACTAAAAATTCAATGAAGTAAATGTAACAACTGTTTCAACTTTGGGAACAGATCAATGTCGGGTGTAAATATCTTCAATGTCTGTTCTTTATATTTCACATAAACTTGGAAAGGATGGGGTGACACCTCTTAAGGAGAAAACCAGAAAATTTCAAGGTTCTTAAAAGAAACTTAAAGTAACTGCTTACCCATTTCACCCCCTTGAAACAGGTATGGAATTGAGTAATAATATATGAAAATTAGTGTGAAAACAGGATTTATGTTGATACATTTGCAGGCGTCAGACTTGCTTGAATAGATGCAATATGAAACGTCAGCTGCTTTTGCACATTTACAGCTGTTGCCTGTGCATGAGGATATATATGTGCGCACGTGTGTGTTTGTGTATTCTGCACTGCTAATGCAGTTGATCCAACAAATTCAGTTGGCTTTCATCTGACTTCCTTGGACTTCCAGTGTCAAAAATTGATTATTATCAGAGACAAGAAAAACAATGGCATATAAAGCATGGCTGATCAAAAAATTACTCTAAATATGTCAAGAGAAAAAAATCTAAGCTGAGCAAAAGAGTGCTACAATGTACTGATTCGTTAAAAGCATAAACAAGACTGCTGTGATAAGAATTTTTTAATTTCTTTTTTCATGCAGAGAATTTGGTTTTGAACCAGAATATAAATAGAACAAGATCTTCACTGGGTTTTCTTAAACTACTGCACCTCACACCAGGCTGTCTTGAAATATGAAAAGGACCATGACTGTATTTCAACATTTCCTTTCTGTTGTGCAAAATTAACAATCCGCAATAACCTACTGCTAATCAGCAAACACCAGGCAACTTTACCACAACAGGCAACTATTTGGAAACTGTAAAACTATCAGCTTTGGCTAACGGAGTTAAATGCCTGCAGTTCTTACCCAGCCCCAGATTATGACTTTTAATTCCAGGGCCGACTGACCTCTTCATCTGAAAGAACTTTTATAGCTTAAAGCCCTGCTGATGTCATTTTCTTAAATTAATCAGATTTCCACGCTGGGGTTCCACAGCAGGAAAGAGATTTCATACAAATCAGCTCTTTTCCCACCTGCAGTCTCTCTTTGGTTCCAGTCTTATGCAATGATTTATTTTACATAAAGGATTATTCCTGATAAATGCAAAGGTAACTTTCCGAAGCAAAAGCACATAGTCATGCTGGTCTTTAACTCCCATTAACCAATAGAGGGGAGTTGAGTACTTTCTCTCAACTATGTCACTGTCATAATCAAGCACTATGTTTTATCAAGACCTTGTGTATGTACTGTGCTCACCACAGCTAGAAGAGTAGCCAAGAACAGTTATTTCTTGTACTCTCGTGTAATTTATTAAAAGTACACTTTTGTCATGGACAACATATTTCCAAAAGAATTTTATTCATTCTAACCTCCCAGAATTTTCCTAAAAAATTAGAGAAAAAAATAAAACAGTAGTAATAAAGGGAGTAATCGAAGAGAAAAAATCCATGCAGATAGAGATTATAAATCCTGAATCCCCCAAAGTTATGCCTTTCCAAGCATAAAATAGGCTCTGTGGTAGATGGCATAACAGCTCTCTAAAGATGTACATTTCCTAATCTCAGGACCCTGTGAATGAATAAATTACCTTATAAGACAAAGGGGACTTTGAAGATGTGATTAAGATTAAGGACCTTAGGTGACTCCGTGCCACAGTGCGTAGGGAACTGGGCTTCTAGAGGCTGAAGATTAAGGACCTTGCAATGCGAAGATTGTGCTGGATTATGAATCTAATCATGAATCTTTCAAAGTGGAGAACCTTACCTGGCTGTGGTTAGAGGGATATAGGACTATGGAAAAATGGTCAGAGAGATGAGATCTTGATGACTTTGAAGATGAAAGATCAAGGCCATGAGCCAAGCAATGCGGGAGGTCTCTCTAGATGCTGATAAAGATAAGAAAATGGATTCTGCCCTAGAGCCTCCAAAAGGAAGGTAGCCCTACCTACACCTTCCGCAGGGGACTGTATTAGATTCTTGACCTACAGAACTGTAAGGTAATAAATTTGTAATGTTCTAAACTATAAGTTTGTGCTAATTTTTACAGAGCAATAAAAAACACAAGATCAAAACTAAAACCTCTTCCCCATGCTGTTTTTCTCATTGAGATCTTAAAAGATGAGGTAGATGGTGGTGTGCTCACAGGCTATTATCTGAAGATTTCACTTCAGTTGTGAAAGACACTGTGAAGTGGACATTTAATTTTGGTCTCTCCAGTATCCCCTTCTCCACTCTTTATAAAATCCAAATTTGGGAGCTTCTTTCTCATTGTGTACCTTCTTAGTGAAATTGTAAATCAGATACTTTCCTCCTTCCAACAGCCCTTGCTAGGGTGGTGCAGGCATGTTATCCAAACCAAGCAAATAAAACTCTCTCTCTCCAGGGGCTTTAATTCTTGAGCAGGAATTAAAGAAGGAAAAGAGATAGGGAACCATTTTTCACAGTCCACATTCCCAGAACTATTCTGGTTTCTATACTGTTTCGGTTACAATCGTTAATATACAACTTTCCTGAATATTCATCTGATATTTCTCCAAATAATAGTATTATTGTTTATAACCAGAACTGGTTCCATGGTTTGCAACCAAAAAACCTTAAATGATCTACACAGCACTTGAATCAATGAGTATGCACATATTTGGGCCTTAACGGAATTTATTTTGACAAGTCTGATATAACTGAAGTATATTTTCTTATAATGTTCTTTCTTAAGATCCTTCCTTGGTTGTGTAGCTCCCACACTAGACTTAATTCCTAACACACACCACTCATTTGATTTTTCCCACATTGCACCTTAGTTCTCATCAAAAGTAGACTGCTCCGCCATTCATATTTCTTCAAGAGAATAGCTAATCTTAAAAAAAAAAAAAACTACATTAGGAGGTGTGAATGGTCATCCTAAATACATATACAGTTGACTCTTGCACAACATGGGTTTGAACTATACAGGTCCACTTATACTTGGATATTTTTCAATAGTAAATACTACAATATTATACATTCTGTGGTTGGTTGAATTCAGGGATGCAGAGGAACCCTGGATACAGAGGGTCGACTATAAATTGTACGTGGATTAACCCCTGCATTGTTCAAGGGTCAACTGTACTATTATATCCAGACAGCCCCAAATGAAACACATTTTTCACAAATCTATAATGATGGTATTAATAACAATTGATTACCTGTCAGAGCATGATGGATTATTTTTAATTTTACTTTATTTAAAAAAAAATTAGCTTTATTTCTCCTCATACTACTTTATTTTCTCAGGGAAATTCAGTCCTTCACTTTCTTCTTAACTCTTAAGAAAGTGGCAATTCATGAATAAGCTTCATGGGAGGCCAAACAACTGCAGACAAATAAGCTTGCCATGTATGCATTTCAGTTCTACTTTTAATTTTAAAGATTACTTGTAAGGAATTCTCTCCCCACAATTACTTTTTTTTCTTACTTCAGAAAATAGTTGTATGGACTCCATGTTTATGCCCCCTCCCCAAATTCTTATGTTGAAACCCTAATACCCATGGGATGGTATTAGGAGGTACAGCCTTTGGGGGTTAATTATGTCATGGGCCTACAGCCCTTAGGATGGGATTTGTGATCTCATAAGAGACAAGAGAGCTTGCTTTCTCTCTCTGTTCTCTGCCACGTAAGGACATAGCAAGAAGACAGCCATCCACAAACCAGGAAAAGGGCCCTCACCAGAATGCAACCATACTGGCAACCTTATCTCTGATTTCCAGGCTCCAGAGCTGTGCAAAAGAAATATTTGTTGTTTAAGCCACCCAGTCTATAATAATTTGTTATAGAAGCCTGAGCTAAGACAGCAGCATAGGTGATTGCAAAGAAAAAGGAGATGTACTAAAAAAAACATTCTCAGGGCACTAAAGCAATTAAGATCTTAAAAATCAGAACACTAAATTCAGAGACTGATTTTAACAAATATAACAGAAGCAGAAGCTGTTAAAAAAAACAAACTTAAAAATACATAGAAAATGCAATTTAAGTTAGTCTCCAGACTCTTCTTCTGAATATGACCTCTCTAATACTGTAGCCAAGATAATGACTTACCACTACTTTTAAGTAAAATGTCTATAGGAACCAAAAAAGTGAAAATTTGGCAAAGTTTTCAATCCATCTGATCAATACTTGCAATGAAAACATCATTCGGTACAGAAAATTCAGTTGTGGAGCTGTATTAATCACTGAAGCTTTCTGCCCGGCAATAGAGCAGTAGTTAAAATAGGAAGCTAGATTCCATGGGGCTGACTGAGGTTAAATTTGGTTCTGCACCTCATGAGGTAAGTAACTTTTCCATTTACTTAATGATTCTGTTTTTCATCTATAACATGACAAAAATAATAATCTCTCCTTCATAAGATTATTATAAGGATTGATTTAGGCAAGATATATAGATTGCTTATCAGAAAAGTTGGCCCATAACAAATTCTCAATATTTTACAACTATTATTTATATCATTATTATGTTTACATGACATTATTATGTTTACAGTAGCCGTTTTTAAATTTTATTTTTTATGGCTGTGTTGGGTCTTTGTTTCTGTGCGAGGGCTTTCTCTAGTTGCGGCAAGTGGGGGCCACTCTTCATCGCGGTGCGCGGGCCTCTCACTATCGCGGCCTCTCTTGTTGCGGAGCACAGGCTCCAGACGCGCAGGCTCAGTAATTGTGGCTCATGGGCCTAGTTGCTCCGTGGCATGTGGGATCTTCCCAGACCAGGGCTCGAACCCGTGTCCCCTGCATTGGCAGGCAGATTCTCAACCACTGCGCCACCAGGAAAGCTCCACAATAAACGTTTTTAAACAATACTTTGTGGAGTCTTTGGAGCAGGTAAAGAAGGAAAGGGCTTTAACATATAAACTTGACCTTTCCCAAGCCCTGTTCTTCAAGGAGAGGAACACTACTTAAATTTGTTTTCTGAAATGCGATTCTCTGCAGAGGGTAAATGTAAAATAGTTCTACTGGGGAACAAGTTGGAAAGTCACTATGTAATAATTACCAAAGTTCGATGTAATGTTCTAATTTCCTTTATAAAGAGTAATACTAATTTTATGGTAAGAAGTAAATTCACCTTGTTTTTTTCATTCTCAACTGAAATTTGGTTAATATATTTTTTCGTATCTTTACTTTGAAGTCTTATTAAGTGTAAGGGGGACATGAATATGTAATGTTAGAATTTAATTTAATTTGCATATTAAAAGAATCTTACCCAGGCATATTTACCAATATAGGAAAAATGTGGAGGTTGCTTTATTTTTATTATGGTAAAAAACACATAACAGGGCATCAACCCTATTAACTAATTTTGAAATGGCCAGTACAGCACTGTTAAGTGTAAGCACAATGTTGTACAGTAGATCTCTAAACCTTTTTCACCTTGCATGACAAAAACTCTATACCCATTGAACAGCACCTCTCTATTTCCACCCCCTCGTCTTACCCCCAGTCACATTTATACTTTCTGATTCTATGAGTTTGACTGCTTTAGAGATACTTCATATAAGTGGAATCACGCAATACTTGTCTGTCTGTGACTGGTTTATTTCATTCAGCATAATGTCCTCAAGGTTCATCCATGTTGTAGCATGTAATTTATTAGTTAAAGGTCTGTTCAGATTTGCTATTTCTTCATGATTCAGTCTTGGTAGATTTAAGTTTCTAGGAATTTATCCATTTCCTCTAGGTTATGCAATTTGCTGGCATGCAATTGTTTATAGTTGTCTCTTATGATCCTTTTAACTTCTGTGGCATCAGTTATGATGTTTCCTGTTTTATTTATTTGAGTCTTTTTTCTTAATCTAGCTAAAGATTTACCAATTTTGTTGATCTTACAAAAACAACTCTTAGTTTTGTTGGGTTTTTTTCCTATTGTTTTTCTATTATCTTGTTTATTCCTGCTCTATTTCCTTCCTTCTGCTACTTTGGGCTTAATTTGTTCTTCTAGTTCCTTGAGGTAAAAGTTAGATTATTTGAGGGTTTTTTTTTTTTTTTTGATGTAGGAATTTATCACTATAAAATTCTTTCTTCATACAGCTTTTGTTGTATCCCATTCATTTTAGTATGTTTTGTTTTTGTTTAAGATATTTTCTGATTTTCCTTTGGATTTCTTCTTTGACCCATTTGCTGTTTAAGAGTGTATTGTTTAATTTCAACATCTATATGAATTGTCCAGTTTTTCTCCTGCCATTAATTTCTAGTTTCATTCCATTGTGGTCAGAAAATATACTTGGTATGATTTCAATCTTCTTAAATTTGTTAAGCCTTGTTGTGGGAAATAACGTGTATATGTTCTATCCTGAAGAATGTTCTGTATGTACCTGAGAAAAATGTGTATTCTGCTGCTGTTGGTTGGAATGTCCTATATATTTCTTTTAGGTTCATTTTGTCTGTAGTGTTGTTCAAGTCCTCTGTTTCCTTGCTGATTTTCTGCCTAGATGTTCTACCCATTATTGGAAGTAGAGTATTGATATCTCCTATTATCGTGTTATTGCTATTTCTCCCTTCAGTTCTGCCAAAATTGACTGCATATATTTGCGTACTCTGATGTGGGTGGATATAAAATTGTTATATCTCCTTGGCAAATTTACCCTTTTATCATCAGATAACGCCCTTTGTCTCTTTTGACAGTTTTTGGATCGATATAAGTATGGCTACTCTTGCTTTCTTTTGGCTACTGTTTGCTTGGAATATTTTCCATCCTTTCATTTTTCACTTTTAGCTTTAAGTTTCTGTCTTGGTTGTTGAGGACAGACATCATACCGCCACAATATAGAATTTGCAAAGTCAGGGATTTTGTTTTGTTTATTACCATATTTAACGTATCTAAATAAGGTCTGACATATAGCTAATGGTCAGTAAATATTTTTGAATGAAGGAATGACTACTATCAAGTGATATAACCTTACTGTGACTCCAGGATTCACTTTTTTTCATCTACAAATGGGGATAATAATAGTACCTGTCGCATATGGTTATAACAAAAGGTAAATGAATTAATGAACATGAACCACTGATTAAACATTAGCTCTTATTATTATAATTACTTTCACATGTATGCATGTTCACATAGTATTTAACCTTAGGATGGGTTGGGAACATAGTTGAATTTCAAAAAATTTTACTGAACAAAGAAGGACAAATGAGAGTGGAAAAATTAGACATCCACAAAGCAAAATTATAAGTCAATGAACCTGCACTGAAATTCTACTTTATTTTTGAGAATGTTTTCTTGCATGTCTTCCTGTGTTCACATCTACTATAGATTTCAGCTTAAACCACAAACATACCTTAGGAAATTTACAGATGATAAGCTTTTTAGGTACAGATATATTTTTTTGATTAATAAAAAATTGTAAGAATAATAATATAAAAATGGCTTTTTACAAAATATATACGCACACATACACATTCATTCTCCATTTTGGGTCACTTTTTATCTACAACTTTTAGATATATACATACTAACCTTTGTGTATGTATCCTTTCTCAACAGATCAAAATGACATTTATGCTTATATACTTATTGGTGATGATATTATCATCCCTTACTGACTCTCCTCTCTTTTTTTCTTGTTTCGTTTCATGTTTGAAAAACTCCCTACTTCTTAGTATTCAAGCTATTTTGTGTAAGTCATGGGACTCTTGGTAGCATAGAATATCTGTGAAGTTGGAAGTGTTCCACCAATTTCTCAAATGCATGACTTGGTGTTAAAGATATTAAGAAAGAGAAGGAATTAATGCTGCTTGATAATTAAATCTGTTACAGTGCAAAAAAAAAAAAAAAAAGCCTGTAGAGAAAAATGATGTTATCTATCACATTCTAGACTATTCTATTTTTATGAAGGGAAAAACATGAAAATTGGAAATTGGAAGGAGGAAACAGAAGGTGCTAAAAGGCCAAAAGGAGAAGAGGGATGTTTTAATTTTGCTGCCCTAGTCATTTGTTTCCCTCTCTAATGACTCCTTTCCCTAACCCCTCCCTCCTGGCAAATAACCACCGTCTCTGTGGTACTACACTATGCAGATGCATTGGCACTGGCTGATGCACATGACTATACTGTACCTATCTGAAAAGCAGCTGTTTATAATTGTCTTCTCACCAGTCAACAGCCAGAGATTTTTGTTTGGGGCAGATATCTTCCACGGTTGGTACACAGACAGAGAGAGCAGTGAACTGGCAAGAATAATAATTGTTTTCCACAGCAGGCTCAGGGCTGGCACCACAGCGACTGGGAGAAGTGGGACTATTTAAGCTGCCTGCACGAATATCTAACTTTATAAGATGCATAAGAGTCATCACCACCCCTCCCCCAATATTCTAGGCCATTCTTTCCAGTGAAAAAAGCTTACTCATCTTACTTTGTTCCCATAGCCAAAATTTTTACAGATATCCAAAGAGCTATTTAAATGAAAGGACAGGTTTATAACCTGGTAAAGTCAGAGGTAACAACAAAGACCTCATAACTGCTGCCTTTGTATAGGTTCCTAGAATTCATTATGCTTATAGATTTAAAACAAAAATGCTTATAGTAGATTTAAAATATTTTTTCAAAATTTGCTGATTCTTACTTTGTGGTACAATCTATGCTTTGAAATCAACCCTGATATTTCTATCTCTAAATTACATTTAATACACTACCATCTTCATTATTTTGGTTATTCTTTTCACTGTCTATAATACCTACATTTATATATATATATATTTTAGTTATAAATGTAAAAGTGCTTTTGGATCTTTGAGAAAAGAACACTAAATATAATAAAAGGTATTTACATTGATTTTCCATATGTCTTATTATCAGTGACTTCGACATAACAGCTGTATTATAAAATTATTTTAAAAAGTGATTCAGTTAGGGCTTCCCTGGTGGCGCAGTGGTTGAGAATCTGCCTGCCAATGCAGGGGACACGGGTTCGAGCCCTGGTCTGGGAGGATCCCACATGCCACGGAGCAACTAGGCCCGTGAGCCACAACTACTGAGCCTGCGCGACTGGAGCCTGTGCTCTGCAACAAAAGAGGCCGCGATAGTGAGAGATCTGCGCACCGCGATGAAGAGAGTGGCCCCCGCTTGCCACAACTAGAGAAAGCCCTCGCACAGAAACGAAGACCCAACACAGCCAAAAATATAAATAAATAAATAAATAATAAAAGTGTTTAAAAAAAAAAAAGTGATTCAGTCAAAAGACATAATATCTACATAAAACCAGTAGCACAATTGCTGTCAGATTAGGTTGATGATACCTTCAAGCTTAAGAATCAGTAGTCTCTAAATTTTGATGGAGCTTTAAGCCTTCATCTCGTTAAGTAACTATTTCAAGGGCACTCATCACTTGAAACAGTTTTAACTTCTAGGACTAGTGACTCTAAAGGACTGGACTTTCTGAATCTTCATTACTATACCCACTCTGATTTGAAAGGCAATCTGAATTAAATGAAATTAAAAATAATTATATGTTTCACATATTTCATGACTTTGTGATTTTTAGTGATATGAAGTATTTAAAAGCTTCCATCTTTTTCATTGCTTCAATTCAAGTACTGCATCAATCTCATTAACACTATGTTTGACTATAAGCCTTGCTATAACAATGTTCTACACATCCAGGTTCAGTATAAAGCCAGAACGATCATGAACATATTGAAACCCTATATGAATCTCTCAGTAATTTACTCACACTATACATTCCCATGGCATTAGCCCTTGGGGTAACCTTGTAGTAGGTATCAATGAACCCGATTTACTTTGAAAAATCACAGGAATAAGAAATTGCAGTACTGGTGTTTTAAATAAAATAAGCATGGAAATTACTTATATTTGAAACATAGATTTTCAAAAAATGACATTCAGTTTGAGTATTCTGAAGTACATGAAATAATCAAGTTCCTGATTGGGCCTATGTCCTTATTCTCATCTGATAAAAACATACCAGCAAAGCTTCTTTGCAATGACAAAGAAATAATAGATCTACCTGAATGCTTGATAAAAATTCTCAGTTTAGAAGCAAGTGATTTTTCACCTGCTCTTTTTCCTTCCAGTCATCACCTGTACATTTCATTTAGACAGTTAGGTACTTTCATGACAATGATTTTCCCATTTATATATTTATGTAGTAGTTAGTGA